>NW_028318948.1:0-300000 GCF_062004578.1 Staurois parvus
GGGGGGGAGAGGGGGACAGAGTGGGGGAGAGGTGGACAGAGAGGGGGAGAGGGGGACAGAGAGGGGGAGAGGGGGAGAGAGAGAGGGAGAGGGGGAGAGAGAGGGAGAGGGGGAGAGAGAGGGAGAGAGACTTATCTTTGGTATAAAAGTGATATTTGTGCCAATATTACACTCACAAAGTTAAAAAATCATTCAGCGCTTTTAAGTGTGTCCAACCTGAGCGGCGTGTAGACACACACTGCCTGTATTCGCCGTTCCAAGGAGTCGGGTGCATGGTGACGTCAGTGCCCCTCCCCAACGCGTTGCGCCACAGGGTCACGTGGCTTCGTCCGGGGGATGTAGATAGTATAGTATTTTCACTTTCTCCAGATGAAAGAAAAACACGCCCATGAAGACTCCTGGGGATGTATCACTTGTCTAGGCCAGAAACCAGGAAGCAGCTGAAGAACTCTGCTTACACTATTGAGCGGCATCTGGCCAGTCCGCAGGTGCTCTGACAGTGTGTCTAGGCTGTCCGCTGCCTCCTCACATGCTCCCAGAAATCGGCACCATTGTTATAATTTATTACTATTATACATATATATGAGGTGAAGCAAGCAGCTCTGCAATAATTGTGATTGGTGAATCAAGAGTAAGATTGCAACACAGCACACAAACTAGAGGCATTGCGTACGCTTGTATCATATACCATGCTACAAAAGCTGGCCATACAGAAATTCACAAAAATCAACTGTCAAAGCATTTCATCTTTTCTTCATGGAGTCAACTCATTTCAATTTGAAACCCTTAAAACCAACCTTCACCCTAACACACAGGGGTCAAACTGCTGCCCTCCAGCTGTTGCAGAACTAGAAGTCCCATGAGGTATTGCATGGCCGACAGTTACAAGGGCTCCTAAAAAGGCAGAGGCATGATGGGACTTGTAGTTCTGCAACAGCTGGAGGGCAGCAGTTTGACATAACGTATAAGTCATGATGTCCTGCCTCCTCCCCGTTCCACTCCTATAGTTGGACATGAAAATAAAAAAAAAAAAATGAATATTATATATTTAATATTTATTACAGGTACTTATATAGTGCCATCAATTTACGCAGCACTTTATACACACACGCACGCACGCTTTAAAGGTCCCTAACTCACATTCATACATACACATACTAGGGCCAAATTGAGACAGGAGCCAATTCACCTCCAGGCAGGGGCGGACTGACCATTTGGAAACTCAGGCACTGCCCAAGGGCCCGGGGTCAGTAAGGGACCCCATGAGATGCCCCTGGTACCTTTTTCATAGGCTTTTGAGTTTGGGCAAGGACACAGGGGCCCTATGATCCTCTATTGCCCATGGGCCCCATGAGTTGTCAGTCCGCCACTGCCTCCCAGCATGTCTTTTGGATGGTGGGAAGAAATCGGAGTACCCAGAGGAAACTCACACAGGCACAGGGAGAACATGCAAACTCCAGGCAGATCTATCTATCTATCTATCTATCTATCTATATATATTCCCCACCTCCTGTGCATACACAGATGTGCCACAAGGCTTCAGGTCCTGAGTGAGCCCTGTTGCACACCTTCTAACATGCAGTTTTCATCGGCCATCTGCGCGCGCGTACACACACACACACACACACACACACACGTGACTTCCTGCACATGTGCAAAGATGGCTTAAGGAAGTCACAAAACTTAGCTGTCTTTGCGCATGTGTGCAGAGAGGTGTGCTTAGCCTTAACCTAGGTTCACACTACAGCGGTGCAGTAAATCACATGTGATTGCACAGGAACCACATTGCATTCCTGTGCAAATCACATGCGATTTGTATGCGGTGCGATTAGAGCCATACATTTTGTATGGCTCTATTCGCACCACACCCGCACCAAAAACGTGCAGGACCCTTTTTGATCCGCATTGGAATCGGATCGCATAGGTATTCACACCTATCCAATTCTGCACATCGCACCACGTTTTGCGGACCGATGTCGGGGTGTTGTTAACATACACACCCGCATTGGTTCATATGAACGGGGTGCGATTGTGATGCTGTGCAGAATTCGCACTGAAAACGCTGCAAATTTTGCATCGGATCAGTCTGCCCACACGTTATAATGGCGGCGTGGGAAGCGAGGGGGCGGAGCTGGTACAGAGCAGCATGAAGGTCTTCTTTAACAGTTCACCTTTTGAAAAAAAAAAAAAAAAAATAATAAATGTACATCTTTTTGCAGGTTATTTTTTTCCCCAAGGAGCTTGGATCACAAGTGCAATGCAAGGCCCTACTTGTAGTCTTAATTCACAGCAAACTGAATGAACGATGCGGCCATGCAGACAGAGTGATCCTTTTAAAAAGTGACAGCGGGTGTGGGGAGAAGATCCCCCGCCTACTGTCACACAGAGAGGGCAAATACTGGCGGAACATGTAACATGTTCTATAGAGGTGAAATTTAACGTTTGGTACAGATGTGCTACTTCAATGGAATTCCAGACGTATTACATTACAATGTGTATGATTTTTCCCCACACAAAAATATACCCTTTTAATTTGTTTGTTCATGAAATAATCTTCATTCTGCTCCTTTGAATTTTCTCATCACTATGGTTGAAACTGATCATTGATTTGACCCCGTAAATCAGTAAAACAATTTAAAAAACACTCAGAAAATGAAAATACAACTTCCCTCCTCTCCACCCTTCCACTCAACAGGTATCTTGCAATTTTTGGGGGTTTTTTTTTTAGTAAAAAAAGCCCAGCCCCACCTCCCCATGCCCGTCATTTGAATGATGTGCACACTGCCCGCTGTGCCTCCTGGGATAAGCACGTGACATATCCCAGGACGCATAGCCTTCCATAGAGGAAAGAATGAGGCAACTAGCCTATTGGTGCATCATCAGAAGGCCCGGCCGCTGGACCAGGAAAAGCCGGCAGGCCTCTTGATGATGTAAGGAAGAACATGGTGCCGCGGAACAGAGCTGTGGCTGGGCGTGAGAGGATCTCAGTGGAACATCATGTGGATGGGCGAGTATCTGATATCACCTTAAGGTGAGCGGGGCTGAAAGAAAGAAAAGTGTGGGGGAGTATCGGGTGCAGATCCACTTTAACAGAAGAGCTACAATTGGATAGTTAGTTCATCTTTTGTGACTCACAGTGTTGCTGCATCTGGGTGAAGGTTCATCTGTATCCAGGTAACCAAGGAAGGTTCTTGGTGGATAGTGTGAACCAAGCAGATGAGCAGTATGACTATGGATGCAGCTTCAGCCAATTACAGCGAGTGGTGACCCTAAGCATGCTGGGTGTCGGTATTTATATTCAGTGAGCACATGGGATCTGGGTTCTTTTTCCTCTTCCCCTGAGAAGGGAGTTCCAGGGATGTCGGGACTTATGTTCTTCAACCTCCTTGGGACCTACATAGTCAGCTGCTGGGTGTAGCTAGACGGGACACCGGCTGGTGTCCACAAGAGTAACTGTCCACCAAGTTCTACAGAATGACTTTGCTCCATTCTTTATACAGTCTGCTACACAGATCTACTAAAAAAACCCCACAGATTCACTTAGAGAAAGCGGTCGTCAAGTGTGAGAAGTTCAGTATTCCATATCCCTTCCCTGTCCCAGTTCTAAAACAAAATAAACAAAAACTACAACCCCTAGACTGGTCATTGAAGTAACGAGTGGAAGTTGTGTGCACCTGCCTATAGAAAATATTGTGTGCTTGGCTGAGGGTGAAGATTTAGGGGAAAGCCTGGGCAAAATATCAGTGGCTCTTAGGGGGGTAGTGCTACATCTAAAACATACATGTGTATATGTGCAAAGGCCAAAAGAATTTATTGCAGCTCCTTACTAAAGTCCAACCATAAATGAAAAGTCCATAGAAAATGGAAAGAGTGTTTGTATTCAGAAACATCACTTGTTAATATTTCATCACATGTACTTATAAAACACTCCGGACTCACAAGATTGCAATGACCCCCTTGTTTTAGAAGCTAAAGATTAATATTCCCTCCTATAATACAATTCTAGGACTTTCCACACTCACCTCTGCGCCTGGTGGATTCTCTGCATTGTATTTAAGCAGTTTAAGTCCATTCGGATGAGCTCCTGTCCAAATATCACCAGTGACTGGGTCCACCGACAGATTATCCACCAATGCTTCCAGCTGGAGCACCTGACATGCAAGTCAAACAAAAAACACAGAACATGTATACTGTATATGAGAAATGAAAGATTCAGTATCAGACAGATTGGCAGGACTCATGTGGTGGTCGTTCAGGATTAAAGAAAAAAAAAAAAAAAAAAAATATTTTGCCGACAATGTTCTGTTCTTTTGTCCACAGATATCTATGAGGGTGTAGCCAAGGAAATAAAAATCTATTCTATATAGTAGAGAATGTTATGTTACAGTTATAGAGATCATTAATGTAGAAGATCAAAGGGATACTAAAGGCTTAATTGTATTTCTTAATGAAAATAAACATCCCCCGTGATAGCCGTGATAAATACTCCATTACTCCACACTCCGACCTCTACTCCCATCTCATCACTCATCTGAGAGCGAAATATCACCTTGCTCCTTAGTCCTCGACTGACAGCACTCCTAAATTGTAGCTTACGGGATACCAAAAAAAAAAAAAAAAAATGCAAACTTGCAGTCTGTGAAACCTGCCAAGAACCCCGATTTAAAACATATGCATCGTGCCCACCTCCCTTTTTGTATCAAATAAGGCAGAACCATCACATTGATGCTCATGGTGTGCTATCCCTCGACCCACTCTGTTCCATGGTCTTTGGGATAATGGGAATACCCGCAGATCTCGGGATTCTGGGACAAAGTCTTAGCATATATAGCTAAAGTCCAAGCGGTGAAAGTCCCCAAGGGCCCTATGCTTTGTATCTTCGGATCGGAAAACTCAGCGACTTTGGCACACCCCTTTATGAATCACCATCTCCGTCACCGGGCTCACATTTGTCTCTTGGTGGCCAGCATGACTATCCTCCAAGCATGGATCCAGCCCTCACCACCACTTATATCAACGGTCAAACAGGCCTTAATACTTTTGTTGGCTATATAGAAATTGGACACGATTGTCCAAAACTTCAAATCCACTCGACTTTTCATTGCCAGATGGAGACAATTCATGCAATACTATTCCTCCCGAACAGAACTGTCCTCTCACATGCAACCTTTCCGCTACACCGAATGATACCTAAAAGCTGAGCTTACCAACTCCCTGGGTAAACTCCAGGTACATTTGGAGTCACAGTAATTTGCTCCTTCCTCCAATACCCAGGTTCTTGTAGCCTTCCCAATCCATAGATCTTTAGTAGCCCATGGTCTAGCCGTGTCAATTAGTTTCTTATGGATATACTTACTCCTTTCACTATGATTTACTTTATATTGCTTAGCTTCCACTCCTAAGGGTCAATCAGTGGAGCAATGTTTTGTTGCAACTACTGTTGTTTATTGGCATATACAGTATCACACTCTCCGACTTGACTTTTACTACAGATTGTAGTAACAGTGAAGTGGCGAGCGGGCGACCAGATAGGATTATTGCACCACATCCCTTAAAGTTGCAAATATTCAGTAGAGAAGATGGGACTTTCATGAATACAAAACATAATAAAAAGTTAAATAATTTTTATTTTGTATTTTTTTAAAAGACACAAAATAAAAAAATACAGAAACATAAAAAAAAAAAATTCAGTACTAAGAGTAAAACTGAGATTCAAACTTGGTTATGTAATTGTAGTTACTCCCTACATGTTTCACCCTCACGGGCTTCTTCAGGGGAGATTTTTTTGAAGAAAATTCTACCGCCGAGGCAGTCTAGAGATATATCAAAGAAAAATTTTTCTTTGATATATCTCTAGACTGCCTTGGTGGTCCCAAGTTTGAATCTAAGTTTTACTCTTAGTACTGAAATTGTTTTTTATGTTTCTGTATTTATTTCCTTTTGTGTTTTTTACAAAAATACGAAATAAAAATTATATAACTTTTTAATATGTTTTGTATTCATGTTCACGCACCCTGAAAGTCCCATCTTCTCTATTTAATTTTTGCTACAGATTGTTTACTCTGCTTTTGTATACTATGAAGGTGGTTATGCTATTCCTCCGATGCCTTGGCACAATTTTTGTATTTACCTTTCTATAAAAATTAATAAAAAAAAAAAAAATGTTATACTTACCTGCAACCCCCATCCTCCTTTTATCAGGTCCCCCACTGGTGCTCTGGGCTCCTCTCCCCTGCCGATTGCCCCCATAGCAAGTGGCTTGTTATGGGGGCATTCATGCATGCTCACTCCCAAGCCCCACTCTGTGTCTATAAGACAAGGGGTACATAACATGTGGACAAGGTGCTTTGTCAGGGGGCTCCCACTGGCAAGGCCCCCCCCCACGTTGAGGGCATGTGGCCTGACATGGTTCAGTGAGGGAGGTTGCATGCTTGCCTCCCCCCTTTCTACTCACTCAAGCTGCAACCTCAGATAAGGGTCTGGAATGGATTCTGGGGGACCTCACTTTCTCTGTGAGGATTCCCCTAAAAATGTATACCAGACTCCATGGGCCTAGAATGGCATTTCAGGGGGACCCTGTGCCTTTTTTTTTTCTTTTTGTGGAGTTCCCCTTTATTTCATTCAGGTGCCAGGAGGGAATGAGTCATTGTTTGTTAGGAAGCTGGCAGGCGACTGCTACCAAACAACGTTTAGGAAGCGGTCACAGTTAGCAGTGGTAATAATATTGATGCTCTATGTTTTGCTTCACTCTGCAGCTGAAGGTTCATTTGGCGGAACATCCATTCAGTCGGGCATTCTCCATAGATTGTACACAATGCAGAAGCCTGCCTCATAGTGGTTTTCCTGCTGGTCGAATGTCCCTATTACTCTTGGTTGAATGTTCCTAAGCGTTTTTCTTGCGCAAATGTTGAGACATTCAGAAAGCAAATTTTTTTTATTTTTTTATAAATTTGCCCCTATGTATTGCCTTTGACAAAACCTATTATCAATCAGTCTGTACTCTACATTATGTAGAGAGCATTATTGACAACATGGGCTTAGAGCCACATTCATGAATATGGAACTTGGCTATGTGGTGCGACGTTCACATATGATATTTGTATTTCAGCTGTTTGCCCAGAGTTCAGTAAAAACTAGAATACAAAAAACAAAACAAAAAAAAAACCCCAGTATTAATATTTTATACCTTTACTGATGACAGAGTCCAGTTTGCGTGTTTCTCTAACACGTTAATTGTTTTGTCAGAGAGATCAGCAACATATATGAACCTGCAAAGACAGAACAAGTACAGGATAATGATGATGAAGGTTTCAGTTGGAAAGATTTATTTAAACATGGTGTAGTGCCAACTCCCAAAGAAGCTGCAGGTTTATGATGGGCTCTCCTGACATTTCCCATCGGTGACCCGCTCTGTCACTGGACCCAACAATCGCTCTGCACGGCTATGGCTACAATTGTGTTAAGAATGGGATGCCTGGCAGGTAACAAGGGCTCACCTGAGGCATGTAGTCTGAAGGCTGCATCATGCCATGCCCACACAGGACCATGCTGTGCGTTCCTGTGCGATTCAGACCGCATGCAAAATGCACTCCATTTGTGAGCTGTAGTGGGTGTCAATACAAAGTTAAAACGGAACTACAAACGCAGGCTGCAAACGCTGACCGTATCACATTGTATTTTTGTACCATGCAATCCGGCTGCAGTCGCTTTAGCCGCTTGCCCTCCAACCCAGTGTCAGAATGCCCACCGCTGTCCCACTATTGCCATCATTACTAGTAAAAAAAAAAAAAAAATTCCAGTATATACATCGCCATGTGTAGACGCTATAAAACTTTCACGTAAACCAATTAATTTACATGTATTGGGATTTTTTTTTTTTTTAGCAAAGACATGTAGCAGAATACATTTTGGCCTAAATTGATGAAGAAATTAGATTTTTTTTTACATTTTTATTGGATAGGTTTTATAGCAGAGTCAAAAATATATATATTTTTTTTCAAAACTGTCTTTTGTTTATACTGCAAAAATTAAATGCAGAGGTGATCAAATACAATGGAAAGAAAGCTCTATTTATGGGAAAAAAAGGACATAAATTTAATTTATGTACAGCATTGCATGACCGCGCAATTGTCAGTTAAAGTAATGCATTGCCATATCAAAAAAAATGGTCTGGTCAGGAAGGGGGGGGGGGGTTAATCCTCTGCAGGACAAGTGGTTAAAAAGTAGTGCATGCACTACTTTTGGTGCTGTGCGATTTTAGCCCATTTCAGAATTAATGGGTTGAAATTGCGCCACACAGAACCGCATGTGAATCACACGGGAACGCATAGTGCGTTCCTGTGCAGGCTTGGGGTGAACTGGTTCTAAGTGACAACATAGTCTTCACTAGAGCACTCTACAAGTAGTGATAGGCTGGGGATCTTGGTGGCCCCTGGACTGCTCTGCTGCTGTCACCAAGTTGTAGCCCCCAGAACAGCCCCACCGAGGGGGTCACAGGAGCAGGGTGGTTACAATGTGGAGACAAGGTGTGAAATAGCTGAAGGTCACAGTATGACCTTATGTAGGGGCAGGATAGAGAATAGTCGGGTCCAGGCAGGAGGTCAAAGCAGGCAGCAGACAAGAAAGTGGTCCATATCCAGGCTGAGGTCAGAGCATGAGGCAGGCAAGAGAATATCAGGAATATGCAGAGTCAACAATGGGTGCAGAAGATATGAGCAAGGGCAGGCAATCTGGGTCAGACAAACCAGGAACAGCAGCAAACTAGCAAGTAAGGTAGCTAGCACAGCACAGCACAGACCACCACAAGAGAAGGAGCTAAGGTACCCCCTAAGCCACTGAGCACACCTAGAGTCAAGGATGCACATGAATGTGCACACATGAGCAGGGGCGGACTGACAACTCATGGGGCCCCCGGGCAATAGGGGATCATGGGGTCCCTGTGTCCTTGCCCAAACTCAAAAAAGCCTATGAAAAAGATACCAGGGGCATCTCATCTGGCCTTCTACTGACCCCGGGCCCTCGGGCAGTGCCCGAGTTTCCAAATGGTCATTCCGCCCCTGCACATGGTTAGTTTGCATCATCACTCCACGAGCTGGTGTGCGTGTAGGTTGCTAGTTGACAGGAAGGGCCTTTTTTCAACTTTTTTTTAATCACAAAGGAAGTCTTGCAATCATTTTTACATCTCAGGGAATCCTTGTTAAAATTGGTCCGTTTGTGGTCATTGGGAAAATGCCCTTTACATTGGTGGTGGTCAGTAGGAATGACCAGTGGTGGTCATAATGCTGCCCTTAAAGTAATGCCGTTGGCTCTGCCAATTGGTCTTTGACTTAGAACTATGCAGGCACCATCACATGGGAGGCCAATAGGCCACAGTTCAAGAAACCCCTAGCCGCCTCTGGAAGAACCCTAGTTGACTAGGTGGGTAAAAAGCTTTCAATGGGGTTTCCTGTTCTGATGATAACTGTCCAGGGGAGAAATTTACATCCAGTGATAGATCTTTATAGCCCAAATCCACCCTATTGATTTAATGCTGACCCAACATAGCCATGCACAGGATATTACATACCTTCTATTATTCGACATTGCAATCCCATTGGCATAATGAAACCCTGTTGCCACTTCTCTGACATCACTAGGGCTGTAATACACGACATTCGTCCATCTTAACCCGAGGAGCATTTCCACAAATCTCAAGGTGAAATCCGTAAAGTAATGATCATTAGTGGCATAAAAGCTTTCGGGTCCAACAGCGACAATGTCATTCACACTGCAACATGATTACATCAATGTTAAAGAAATAAAAAGACAAAAAATACATATACAGTACGGTGTAAACGTCTTAGGCAGGTGTGACAAAATGCTGAAAACGTGTTAGTTTTTATCTGTTAATAAAATTGAAAGTAAATTAACAGAAGTGAACTCCAAAAGAATCAGAGCACCTGCTGCCATTTTCTGCACCCCAGTTCCTATGCTTTGTGCATACTAGGACAAGTGACTCAACTATGCAGGAAAAACATAAGAACTGGGGTGCTGAAAATGGCAGCAGGTGCTCTGGACTGATTAGTAAAAATTTTAATTGTTTTGCTGTAGCAGAAAGGCAGTGTGTTCGGGGGAAGGGCTGGAGAGCGGTACAACTGTGAAGCATGGTGGAGGCTCCTTGCAAGTCTGGATGCATTTCTGCAAATTAATTTCGGGATTTGGTCAGGATCAATATGCAGTGCGCACGCACACACCTGAGTAAATAAAAACAGATGTATTCATTTATTTGTATATCAGGCTGTACATGGTCCCTGAGGCTCCCCAGGAGTTAGAAAACACCCATCATTTTATGCTGTGCACATTTTCACTCTTTCACCGTCCCGTGTGCATGAGGCCTTAGGCCTCATTCACATGGGGAGATTAAATCTGTGCCCCATGCAGGGCCAGGTTTACTGTGCGGTCAGTCCCATAATTATCAATTGAGAAGCTGCATGAACACATTGACATCCATACACGTCCCTGAACATTCCTTGGACAGCAACGGAACTGTGGACAATATCTGTGGATCCCCATGCCAGTAAAACATGGCCCTGCATGGGGCACGGATGTACGGTTTCTCTCATTGCGCCATTGCCAGCGCAGCCCTCTTCTTCCAGCAGGGGCGGACTGACAACTCATGGGGCCCCCGGGCAATAGGGGATCATGGGGCCCCTGTGTCCTTGCCCAAACTCAAAAAAAGCCTATGAAAAAAAAAAAAAAAAAAAAAAAAAAAAAAAAAAGGTACCAGGGGCATCTCATGGGGCCCCCTACTGATCCTGGGCCCTCGGGCACTGCCCGAGTTTCCAAATGGTCAGTCCGCCCCTGTCTTCCAGTCTTCTTCTGGGTCTTCTTGGTTGCCCAGCCCTGGATGATATAACTGCCATGCATGCACATGGAGTTACTTTGTCCCGGCGTTCATGGAGTGCCAAGATTGTGAATTAAGCTGCGCATACACGGCTCAGTGTAAAAGAAAATGGCTGGCAGGCAGTAAACGAGCTTTTATTGTTGAAGAAACAGGTGCAGAGTATCTTCTGCAATAAAGACATTTAAAGGATATCTAAACCTAGTCACAAAAATGTAATATTCATACCTCCCAACTATTTGATATGGAAGGAGGGACACCTATTAGCACACATAGGCATAGGGCACACCCCCCGTCACACCCCCTTAAAAGGAGAATTATACAAAAAAGAAGATTAGTTAAAGCCACAAGTGCTTTTTCTTTTGCCACCACTATTTGTTTATATTGACTTTTGAAAATTTACAAATGCAACGTTTTAGAAATTGAATGAAAGGTTTAGCACTGGGAAACACTTTTTGAAAGATAAATAGTGAATTTTATATACAACTATACTGATCAGACCAAAATGAGGGACAAATGAGGACGACTGAGGGACTTCGTTCCATTCAGGGACAAATCAGTAGCTATGCATATTGCAGCTTACCAGCACTTAGATACGGCGTGTGCATTAGTTTTCTTTTCAGGCAAGTACAAAAACGTTCCTGTTAATTGTACTACAAAATGCAATGTTTTTGTAATAAGCGTGACAGGGCGCTGCGCTACTCAAAGAATAATAAGTGATAAAAATGAATAGCATAGACTACACATAAATGTGCCAGGGGCGGACTGACCATTTGGGGACTCGGGCACTGCCCGAGGGCCCGGGGTCAGTAGGGGGCCCCATGGGATGCCCCTGGTACCGATGCCCCTGGTACCTTAGGCTTTTTTGGGTGTAGTTTGAGTGTGGGCAAGGACACAGGGGCCCCATGATCCTCTATTGCCCGGGGGCCCCATGAGTTGTCAGTCCGCCCCTGTGCGTCCCTCATGCAAATCTGCACATACCATAGAAATTCGACCCACAAGGAATCACAAAGCATAAAAAGCCTCAAATGATACTTTTCAGGGAATCGATCCTCAGTACAATCACAAGTTCTCTTCAATGGCACCGACAAACACTCACAAGCATGCTACAGCAATGGCCACAGACCTCTGTCATCCCCATGTCTCACATGGCTCCTAAGCCATCTTCTGCAAACTACTAATACCCACTGCCCCTCCCCCACATGTAATGGGGATGAGGAGAGGCAGTCCATATCAGGAGAGTAACCCAGCGTGACAACTCTGCTCCTCCTTAGATACAGTGCAGGGAGTGTTGCCACTTCAGGACAGGAAGTGTGTTACTGGCAGAATCACCAAGTGAAAAAAAAGGACAAAAAAACCTACAAAAAGAAAAAACTGATGCAGCCACCACATCTAAGGACTGGCAAGCTGTAATGTTTTTATTGCTGGTGTTAGAGAGGCTTTAACAAGTAACCACTTTTGATAAGTTATAGATTTTACAATAAAACACGTTATAAATATTCAGAATTGGGAGTCATTCTGCTTACTTGTATAGGGAAGCGTGCTTAATTGTCTTCAGGTGCACCAGAACATTTTCATCTTCAGAAAATTTAAATATCTCCACCGTGGACTTAGAGATGTGAGGATGATTCACCACGAACAGGTACACCGTGTCATCTGAAAGGAGGAAAGGAGACAACTAGGGTATGAGTTGGTGTCATACATCTAGAGAAGATTACTAGGACTGTAAAAGGTACATTAAACTTCCCTTGCAGGGATGAGATGTATAGAGGGAACAAGCAGATCAAATTCCTTATTTTTAGAAGCTTTTATTGAATGGAAAATGCAGCTTTTTCAGTAAAAAAGGAAACAGTGAAGTCTGAAGACTCTCTTCTGATCTTACTCTCACCTTTGTCCGCTTTGGACTATTTTTTTTAATGCATTTTTAATGTCAGTGTAGTGTGTTGACGCAGACACTGAGTTGTAATGAGATGCATTTTTGGCTTGAGGACTGCTTTCCTGCAGTGGCACATTGGACAAATTTACTTCCAGGGACTGGCAATACATTAAAGTTAGCTAATACATGCATTTTTATGAAGTGCCATAGACCTCTATGGGCCTCACAGTGCATGAAAATGGCTAAATGGTTAGCTCTTCCATCTGGCAGTACTAGGGTCGTTGATTCAAATCCCAACCATGGCACCACCTGCCTGGAGTTTGCATGTTCTCCCTGTGCCTGTGTGGATTCCCTCCGGGAACTCCGGTTTCCTCCCACACTCCAAAAGACATGCTGGTAGGTTAATTGGCTTCTGTTTAAATTGGCCCTAATATGTGTATGTATGAATGTGAGTTAGGGACCATAGATTGTACACCCCTTGAGGGTTAGGGACTGATGTGAATATACAATATATATATATGTAAAGTGACAGGGCTATATAACTACCTGTAATTAAAAAATAAAGAACATGCCTCATTTTTCAAAATGCCTGTGGAGAGGTATAAATAGGACCAGACATTTGTTACCTGGACAGAAAGTGAAGGGATGTCTCCTTCTTGGGAACACAGCGTATAAGTCCTTCCAGAGCCTCTAAACCACATGTGTTGAACAAAAGGCCCACAGGCCAAATCTGGCCCACCAGGCCATTTCATGTGGCCCTCACAGCTCTCTTGCAGCTGCAGCGCCCCCCTCGTCCCCACCCCCACCTTGTGTCAGCAGTCGGCAGCAGAGGGGAGGACAGAACTCCAACAGATCATACACCTCTCTGTACATCCGCAGCACCTTCCCTGTCTCCACCTCCCCTGGTCTCAGCATTCAGCAGACTGTGGCAGCTGACTCCAGCCCTCCTCTGGTCCTCCTCCTGACCCTGCACTTCCTGCTTCCCAGCTCCACCCCCAGCTTCTTCCTGGCAGCAGTAAAGATAAGAGGGGTGCACCGTGATGCAAGGAGGGTGGGGTGCTCTGGACATTTATTTTTTATTTTAGGTACTTATATAGCGCCGTAAATTTACGCAGCGCTTTACATATATATTGTACATTCAAATCAGTCCCTAACCCTCAAGGGGTGTACAATCTAAGGCCCCTAACTCATATTCATACATACTAGGGACAATTTAGACAGGAGCCAATTAAATTACCTGCATGTCTTTGGAGTGTAGGAGGAAACTGGAGCACCCGGAGGAAACCCACACAGGGACAGGGAGAACATGCAAACTCCAGGCAGGTGGTGCCTTGGTTGGGATTCAAACCAACAACCCTAGTACTGCCAGGCAGAGGTGCTAACCACTAAGCCACTGTGCCGCCATCTAGTATTACAGATTCAACTGGCACTTTAAGGGCAACCATAATGCTGATGCAGACCATGATGAAATTGAGTTTGACACCTGCTCTAAGCCTACCATGCTGTACTAGAAAATGTTTTATTACTACCTGTATGCCCACTGTGGAAGGGGAAGGGGGGGGGGGGAGAATTTACTTTCACTTCCTGTTTTGTCTGACACCCACCAAAAAGACAGGAAGTGGGGAGATTTTCACTAATTTTTCTGTTTTATTTTGTACAGAAGTAATACCTCCCCATTAGGGCCACAGGCAGCAATAAAAACTTGCCCAGAGACTCCGGATAATCAGTTTGCTTACCAGGTCTCCAGGTTGCTGATGTTACCTCTAGTTCTCCCACTATAGGCTGACAATAGTAGGAACAGAAGCATCACTAGTAATGTCAGCTAGAAGCCTAGAGCAGCAAGCCGGAGCAAAGGAGGAGAAGAGAGTCCAGAGGAGGTGCATACTATGCCCTCTCCTTCAGGTTCTTACTCTTGCCAAATGCATCCTGTGAGTGACCAAAAATTCAGTGTGCTGGTAACACTTAATTAAATCTTAGACATTTATGTAAACTACAAGACACCTCCTTCCTATGTTGGGGGGAGGGGGGTGTTCTGTATTCAAAATAAGAAATAAGCAGTCTAGGGTGTCTTTGCTTCCAACATAGATACAGTACAATGACCGAGCCTTGACACCCTGGGACAGAAGTCCACCCAGGGGCGGACTGACAACTCATGGGGCCCCTGGGCAAAAGGGGATCATGGGGCCCGTGTCTTTTCCCACACTCAAAACACACCCAAAAAAGCCTATTAAAAAAGGTACCAGGGGCATTTCATGGGGCCCCCTACTGACCCTGGGCCCTCAGGCAGCGCCTGAGTGTTTGAATGGTCAGTCCGCCCCTGGAAGCACCACATCTTATGACTGGTAAACTACATTATAAATATTTTCTGTGGTTTCTCGTTATACATGATCTGACACACGGGAGAGAGATGGGAAGTTTATTTGCACAAATTTTTTTCTGTGTTGCAAATGTAACCTCATGATCAGAACCTGCACGGATCTGACCACAGCTGTCCAGTGACACCAAGATCTTCAGCCATAGGTCATCTTGTATCCAAACAAAAACCAAACAACCAATGTAGCTGTCCATACCGTTTTCATCTATGTATATGCTAAGTCCATGAGGGCTGAAGGTAGAGATGTCAAATCCTCGGCTTATGCGCAGGGTGGACGGGCGAAGGTTTTCCTCATTCAGATCTACGAGAAAGATTTCTCCGGGTCTACTAGGTGCAAAGCTGAACATACCGGGGTACTTCAAACCCTAAAAGAAAACAAAAATTAAATAAAAGATAATTCACTATATAACAGCTTTAATCTTGGGCAGCCATACTTGCAGGCTACATTTTTGTTACCGCTTACTGTCAACCAGTACAGCACCCTAGATCAGCCTTTTTCAACCTTTCAACCCAAGAGGAACCTTTAAAAAAAAATTCCAGGCCTTCGTGAACCTCTGCTAAAATACATTCTTCAAGAATCATTGAGAAATTAGCCCATACATTGATAGTCAGAATGCCACACATACAGACAGCCAAAAGGTCACTGGTGTCATGCCGCTGCTTCTGCCAAGTATCATTGGCTCTTGAACTAAGCAAGCACCATTGGATGGGAGGTCAACCATCCACAGCTCAAGGAACCCCTTGGGTTCCATGGATCCCTGGTTGAGATTGGCTGTCCTGGAGTGTACTGTGGACTTCTATATTATTTATTTCATACTGTATAGTGCCCACAATTTATGCAGCACTTTTATATTGTACACACACATTAGTTATTGCTTTCAAGAAGCTTACAATCTAAGGCCTCAATCTCACATGTATATATAGACACAAGGGCCAATTTAGACATGAGGCAATTAATCTACTATCATATCTTTGGAGTACCCAGAAGAAGCCCAGGGAGAATGCAGCAAACTCCATGCAGAAAGTCTCATGACCAGGATTCAAACCGAGGACACAGTGCTGCAAAGCAGAAGTGCTAACCACAAAGTCACTGTGCTGCCCACGGCCCTTTATATTGTCTTTAAATAAGACACGTATGCTTTAGTTCATGAAAATGCATTTAAAGTATGAGGGGTCTTCAAAAGAATTTCCACACTTTTTCTTAGTAAATAGAGTTAAAAAAAAAAAAAAAAAAAAAAAAAGTGTGGAAGCCTTTTGGAGAACCCTTGTAAAAATCCCATTCATTCATTTGTGGCTATGCACACCTCTATGCTGCACACATTAAAAAAACAAACAAACCAGCATGTCGGAACAAAAAGGGTCAAATTGTATTACCAGTAACTTTCAATGGAAACACCTGAACTCAATAATTTGGAGAGGTGTCCACAGTTTTTGGCCATATATATAGGTTGGAAGGTTTGATGGTCAGGTGTCCCCAAACAGTTCTGGAATTTTCAAGTTTCTTTTCTCTACAGGCCAAGAGAGAGAAGGAAGAGGAGTATATGTAGTGGTAAGTGGTGTGCAATTAATGAACCTGTTTTGCCCTACACGGCCCTTCAGATCATTTAAAGCCTGAGTATTTTTGTTTACCAATGCGGCCATTGTAGGTCACTGTATGTGGATGGCAGTTTTTGTTATATGATTTTGTGAAGGTCCATCAGTTTTAAGGTCTAAAAAAAAAAAATGGTACCACTAGCACTAGCTTTCCTATGTCAGGAGCTGGTAGAATTCATGTTCCAATTGCTGGAGAAGTGAGAAACACATTGAGACAACAACGCTCAGATGATCAAGGTATGTTAAATACTTACAGAACTGATAAATGCCAGCCCATTGGGAAGAATTTCAATGTCTTCAGATCCATACTCTGGAAAACATATACATTACATAGTAATCAGAAACCCAGATGGAGTGGAGACCTACAGCGAGTTCACCACCTCCCTCATCTGGACTATCCTGCTCCTAGGAATCCAGAAATGATACAAGAGGTGCTGGTGAATTTTGCATAATTTGCACTTGTGGCTTCATCCAGTCACATGATGAAATGTGGTCAGACAAGTCATGTGATCTGTGCGGAAGAGGAGGATAAGAGTTTGGATGGCTCTTCCTGAATATCATCCCCTAATCTACTTCAGCATGAAACCAAATTCACTGAGTAAATGCACCGGGAGCTGTAATCAAACACGGATATAATTACAGCCATAGCTGGCCATGAGACTGCTATGGATTCCTTAAGGATGAGGGAACTGGGCCAACTACTGCTGACCAAAAATTACCACAAGAGTGCTACCAAGCCAGTAATGACCACATTGGAGCTACCGGCCCATTACCAACCGCAAGAGTGACCAAAAGAGGACCACACACCATTGAACTGTAAAGCTAAGTTTAGACGTGCAGTTAAATTGCCTGACCTCTGAAAAGAAACCTGTGGTCAGATTTTTAGAGGGAGGGAGGGAGTCTATTCCACATTTTGACAGCTCGCACTGTGAAGAAACCTTTCCATGTTTGGAGGTTAAATTTCTTTTCCTCCAGATGTAAAGAGCGCCCCCTTGTCCTCTGTGATGGCCTCAGGGTGAATAGCTCTACACTGAGTTCACTATATGAACCACTGATGTATTATACATGGCGACCATATCCCCCCCTTATGTATTATACATGGCGACCATATCCCCCCCCTTATGTATTATACATGGAGACCATATCCCCCCCTTATGTATTATACATGGAGACCATATCCCCCCCTTATGTATTATACATGGAGACCATATCCCCCCCTTATGTATTATACATGGAGACCATATCCCCCCCTTATGTATTATACATGGAGACCATATCCCCCCCTTATGTATTATACATGGAGACCATATCCCTCTTATGTATTATACATGGAGATCATATCCCTCCTTATGTATTATACATGGAGATCATATCCCCCCTTATGTATTATACATGGTGATCATATCCCCCCTTATGTATTATACATGGAGATCATATCCCCCCTTATGTATTATACATGGAGATCATATCCCCCCTTATGTATTATACATGGAGATCATATCCCCCCTTATGTATTATACATGGAGATCATATCCCCCCTTATGTATTATACATGGAGATCATATCCCCCCTTATGTATTATACATGGCGACCATATCCCCCCCTTATGTATTATACATGGAGATCATATCCCCCCTTATGTATTATACATGGCGACCATATCCCCCCCCCCTTATGTATTATACATGGAGATCATATCCCCCCTTATGTATTATACATGGCGACCATATCCCCCCCCTTATGTATTATACATGGAGATCATATCCCCCCTTATGTATTATACATGGAGATCATATCCCCCCTTATGTATTATACATGGAGATCATATCCCCCCTTATGTATTATACATGGCGACCATATCCCCCCCCTTATGTATTATACATGGAGATCATATCCCCCCCCTTATGTATTATACATGGAGATCATATCCCCCCTTATGTATTATACATGGAGATCATATCCCCCCCTTATGTATTATACATGGCGACCATATCCCCCCCTTATGTATTATACATGGAGATCATATCCCCCCTTATGTATTATACATGGAGATCATATCCCCCCCTTATGTATTATACATGGAGATCATATCCCCCCTTATGTATTATACATGGAGATCATATCCCCCCCCCTTATGTATTATACATGGAGATCATATCCCCCCCCCTTATGTATTATACATGGAGATCATATCCCCCCCCCTTATGTATTATACATGGAGATCATATCCCCCCCTTATGTATTATACATGGAGATCATATCCCCCCTTATGTATTATACATGGAGATCATATCCCCCCTTATGTATTATACATGCAGATGATATCCCCCTTATGTATTATACATGCAGATGATATCCCCCTTAATCTCCTCTTCTCAAGGGAGAATAAATTCAGTAATTTATGAACAGTTTACATATTTTTTTTATATTTTTGTAATGTAGATAGAAGCCCAATCATGAAAATATCTTTTAGTCTTTAACATGCTCATGTAATTTCAAAAAGTAATTTTCAATATTTTTAAGACTGTAATTTTCATTAAAATAGTACCAGTCGACCCTACTATCAAGATTTTTTGTTCAGGCACTTCTCATTACGGGGTGACAACACCAAAAGGCTTTAACTGGATACTATAAGACGCTGTGCTGATGTTCATTGTGCAGGCATGATACTCTGTTGTCACCTATAGGAAGTCAGTGCTGAGCAATGCCACGCAGCCATACTTTGTTGCGCCTGTGCAAATGATTGATACATAGACCCCTAAATATTTATTTCAAGCTGAAAAGAATCCCACAATCCATGCAATATAGCTGGGAACTGAACATTGTGATGTGAACATGAGAATGAGGTAAAACAACCGATGTATGTAAGATAACTCCTCGAGTTTCTTGAATTTACAATGTAGGTGACCATCATGAAAAGTCAGGTACATACCAATGCCATCCAAAAGGTGACAGTTTGGAAGCTCAACAGGTTCTATCTCTCTGAACAGGTTGGCACGATGGCTGGAAAGACAAAAAAAACAAAACAAACATGTGACAAATTTATTCCAGCAATGGCACAAATCAGCTGATCCCTCACTGATTTTTGCACCAATTTTTGTAAATATCAACAGACTTAACCACTTTATGGACTAGGCAAATTCTAAAATTACTTAGAACCCTAAATATATTTTTTAGCAGAGGCCCCAGAGAATAAAATGGTGGGTGTTGCAAGTTTTTATGGCACACTGTATTTGTGCAGTAGTTTTTCAAAACACAATTCTTTTGGAAAAAATATACTTTAATGAATATTAATGCACAAAAACCATATAAAACCCAATTGTTTGGTAGAAAATGAAAGATAATATGATGCCAAGAGATGCCTAACATGTCACGCTTTAAAATTGTGCACGCTTGTGGAATGGCAACAAACTATGGTCCCTAAAACTCCCCATGGGCTTTAAAAGCCTTTACAGGTGACCGGTTTATAGCTACCCATGAGGTCTAGTGCTAGAATTATGGCTCTTGCTAGAACATTCCTGGCAATGCCTCACATGTGGGTGTGAACACTGTATACATATGTGTGCACAACCTACGTATGCGTTCGCCTTTTCGTGTAGGGACTTATCTTGAAACAAAGCCCTCCAGCAGAGTGCTGTCACGGCTCCCTTGAGCTTCCATCTAAACCCAGTCTTCCTTCCAGGTTCACGAGCTCTGGCCGGCTGACTGGCCGAGCCGTGATGATGTCACTGTGTCCTTGCCCAAACTCAAAAAAGCCTATGAAAAAAAAGGTACCAGGGGCATCTCATGGGGCCCCCTACTGACCCCGGGCCCACAGGCAGTGCCCGAGTTTCCAAATTGTCAGTCCGCCCCTGCTCCCGCGCATGTGCTCCCTGGAGCTTCCATCTTCACCCGGTCTTCCTTCCGGGTTCACGAACTTTGGCCGGCTGATTGGCTGAGCCATGATGATGTCACTGCCACGCATGTGCTCCCTGGAGCTTCCATCTTCACCCAGTCTTCCTTCCAGGTTCGTGAGCTTTGGCCGGCTGACTGACCGAGCCACGCTGACGTCACTCCCTCGCATGTGCTCCCTGGAGCTTCCATCTTCGCCCGGTCTTCCTTCCAAGTTCGTAAGCTCTGGCCAGCTGACTGGCCGAGCCACGATGATGTCACTCCCGCGCATGTGCTCCCTGGAGCTTCCATCTAAACCCAGTTTTCCTTCCAGGTTCACGAGCTCTGGCCAGCTGACTGGCCGAGGCGCGATGACGTCACTCCCACGCATGTGCTCCCTGGAGATTCCATCTTCACCCAGTCTTCCTTCCAGGTTCGTAAGCTCTTGCCAGCTGACTGTTCGAGCCACGATGACGTCACTCCCGTGCATGTGCTTGGAAGCCCCGGGCCACGGTGCTCTGAAGAAACGGCACAGGTATGCCATTCCTTCAGAACGCATGGTCCGAATATCAAAATGGGCTAATATCTCCTAAACGGTTCACATTCAGGACATACTGCATTAATTTTACCTACAGGTAAGTTTTATTATGCAGGTAGAATTATTAAAGACGAGTTTACTATACTACCACTTTAAAAAAAAATTTCTTTTTACACTGTCCCTATACATTATTATTTTTTTTAATCACTTCTATTGTTATCACAAAGAATGTAAACATCCCTTGTGATAGCAACAAAACATGACAGGTCCTCTTTACTGAGACACCTGGGGTCTATTAGACCCCAGATCTCTCCTCTGCCCTTGAAAGCTTCAGATCAAGCTCGGATCGCTTCGATCCGAAGCTTTCACAAGTCGGCAGTGGCCGGTAAACAAGAAACTGGAAGTGAAAAAATACTCGTCCCTTCTGACTTCTCATACTATAGAGATGATCAGGGACGCTCCAATCTCTAATCATCTCTATCGGAACCTTTGGCTTCAGTGCCTTTAGTTTCACTTTAATATGATTTGATGGCTTAGGGCTCATGTACACGGGCTGGGTTTTTTTTTTTTACCACCTAAGCTGGGAGGATGTAAACCTGTTCTGCAGCTGTGGCACCTGCACCTCACCTTGCGCATGCACCATACAACATTACACGTACAGTATCTGTTGAAAAAAAGACTTACTGAAATTATGCAAGATTCAGATGTCAAACTGGCAGCCCTCAGCTGTTGCAAAACTACAAGTCCCATCATGCCTCTGCCTTTGGGAGTCATGCTTGTAACTGTCAATCTTGCAATGCCTCATGGGACTTGTAGTTTGGCAACAGCTGGAGAGCCACGAGTTTGACACCTTCTCCACTGGTGATGTAGCCTTTCCAGGGTCCCATCACCAGTGCCTCACTATGCCGGGAAGTTTGAAGAGGGTAAGCTTGCAACTGAAGCTTTCATTTTGGCCGTGACTTCAGGATGATTAGGAATGAGCATGCAGAGCGTTAGTATTGAAGATTACCGTTAGTCCTCATGCACACGGGACGTTTTTACAGCGCCTGTTTTTGGCTTTTGCCACTTTTTTCTACAGCCAGTAAACTCCCCAGCATGTTCCCCTATGTGCCCATACACAAAGACTGCAAACAGCGTTTTTTGGCTAGAAAAAAAACCACAGAACTAGTGGATTTTTAGAGGAGTTTTTTAAGCTGTAAAAATCCTCTAACGGTGAAAAACGTGGCAAAATGGCGTTTTTGGACTTTTTTTAGCCAAAAAAATATTTTTTGGGGCTAAAAAAAAACCCAAACAAAAAACACAAAAAAAACCACAAAGACCTAAACAAGCACTATCTTTGCAGTACAGGGCAGCCCCACTGCAAGGCAGCATTGTTGTCTTCCCCAGAGATCAGCTTCAAGGGCCTGTTCACACCAGATGCAAGGACAATAAAAATGAACATTTCTCAATGAATGCATTTCACTCTATTGCATTGTGATTACTTGCATTTGAAATGAGTAGAGCAGGATGCATTTTTTGTTCCAACACAACATGCACAAAGGCATGTAAATGCAACATATGTGAATGTAGCTCATTAAAAAAAAAATTACATAGGTTTCATTTAAGTATAAAGAAGAAAAAAAAAAATGGAAACAAAAAATGTCTCAACACATGCAAAAACATAATGCAATGCATTGCGAGATTCATGAAAATGAACTCAGTTGCCTTATCTGTGTGTTTTCCATTGCATTCTGGTGTGAACAGGCCCCTAGACTCCACACCTCCATCCCCACCTGAAATATGTGCAGAGCTATTGTACAACATGGTAACAGTTGCCAACAAACTCCTTTGTGAGATATTTTTGCCTGTTTGTCAGGAACTCCTGTCTGCTTATACAGTGAAAAAAATATACAATAAAAAATCTCTGTGTACATACTGTAATAAAATAGAGCACGGAGCAAAGTGCAGCACAATGCACACAAAGCAGTGAAGTGAGGATTGGTTGGTTGATTGATTGATTGATTAAGTGGTTGGTTGGTGGCTTGCTATGGATTACAGCACTTTGCATTTGGCAACTTGACGCTTGCATCCTAAGCTGGCTATGCGTGGTACAGCTTATACCATTCAGCCATGGTGGTCGGAAGAAATGGACACCGCCTCAACCAGCCCAATTACCCACTTGCCCTCCAGACCATTTACCCCCCTTCCTGACCAGGCCATTACTGCTCTCTGGAGACAAAACTGCCTTCTGAACTCCGCATCACTAAAGATCCCTGAGTCATTACTGCCCTCTGAACTCTGCATAATTTACTACTGACCCCTCAGTCATTACCAACTTATGAACTACGCATTACTTCAGATCCCTAATCTCTGAATCACTTACTACTGACCGAGTCATTGCTGAACCCTGATCTCTGCCATTACTTACCGCCAACCCCTGATCTCTGCATTACCGACCCCTGATCTCTGCATTACCGACCCCTGATCTCTGCATTACCGACCCCTGATCTCTGCATTACCGACCCCTGATCTCTGCATTACCGACCCCTGATCTCTGCATTACCGACCCCTGATCTCTGCATTACCGACCCCTGATCTCTGCATTACCGACCCCTGATCTCTGCATTACCGACCCCTGATCTCTGCATTACCGACCCCTGATCTCTGCATTACCGACCCCTGATCTCTGCATTACCGACCCCTGATCTCTGCATTACCTACTACTGATCACTGATCTCTGCATTACTCACTGCATACCACTGAGTCATTGCTGACCTTTGAATGCTCCATTACTTCTGACCCCTGATCTCTGCATCACTTCTCTGTGACCTCTGTAATCACACTTCATGCGTGAGAGCCACTCAGTCCTGTAAGAATGTTCGCCCCCCACCACCGCTGAATGAAGAAGAATACATTGGTGACATCACCAGACCAGATGGAAGACTGCAGGAAGACAGGGTGCCTTTTCAACCCCTTCCCAACAAATACACGAACGGGACTTCACAGAAGTTTATCTGTGAGCCCACATACTGTATATGTGCTGCTGGGTTTGTCACTGAGAGCTCTGGGCCTTTTACTGACAATCAGTAATCGGAGGGAGCTGTGATTGACTATCACAGTGACCAGTCATTGTATAGCCCACCCCTGTTTTGTTTTATCCAATTAAATGGAGAAAAAGAATCATCATCATTTATTGCATTCTGTATGTAGACAAACTGTATGCATACAGGATACATTAAATAATATCTTATATACATAATATAAGGACTGTATATACAGCCACATACACACAGGATACATACATTATATTGTATACATACAGGATGATTATATAATACATTGTATACACACAGGATCCAATATACAGTATATTACATTTATGCATACAGGATCCAATGTATACATTCACCGGCCACTTTATTAGGTACACCTGTTCAATTGCTCAGTAACGCAAATTGCTAATCAACCAATCACATGGCAGCAACTCAATGCATTTAGGCATCTAGACGTGGTGACGACGACTTGCTGAAGTTCAAATTGAGCATCAGAATGGGGAAGAAAGGGTGACTTTGAATGTGTCATGGTTGTTGGTGCCAGACGAGCTGGTTTGAGTATTTCAAAAACTGCTGATCTACTGGGATTTTCACACACAACCATCTCTAGGGTTTACAGAGAATGGTCCGAAAAAGGTCCTGAAAAATATCCAGTGAGCAGCATTTGTGTGGGCAAAAATGCCTTGTTGATGTCAGAGGAGAATGGGCAGACTGGTTTGAGATGATAGAAAATCAACAGTAACTCAAATAACCACTCGTTACAACCAAGGTATGCAGAATACCATCTCTGAACGCACAACACATCAAACCTTGAAGCAGATGGGCTACAGCAGCAGAAGACCACACCAGGTGTCACTACTGTCAGCTAAGACCAGTAAACGGAGGCTGCAATTCACACAAGCTCACCAAAATTGGACAATAGAAGATTGGAAAAACATTGCCTGGTCTGATGAGTCTCGATTTCAGCTACGGCATTCAGATGGTAGGGTTAGAATTTGACTTTAACAATATGAAAGCACGGATCCATCCTGCCTTGTATCAACGGTTCATACAAATCTGCAGCAACTGCATACTGGCATCATGTCAATATGGTCCAAAATCTGTGAGGAATGTTTCCAGCACCTTGTTGAATCTATGCCATGAAGAATGAAGGCAGTTCTGAAGGCAAAATGGGGTCCAACCCGGTACTAGCAAGGTGTACCTAATAAAGTGGCCAGAGAGTGTACATTAAATTGTATATTTTTCTCCTTGGTAGAAGAGAAAACTGCAAATAAAGAAAAGAGTAAATACATTTAAAAATCGCTTATTCGGTGTCAGGTCAAGGATGGGGTCAAAGGTCATATCCAGGGTCAAAGGTCACTGTTGGTATATTTTGGGAATATGTTACATGTGTCACTCAATGTTAGGGTAGAACATGTAACATATTCCCACTGCTACAGCCGATGCCTTATCAACTCCCCCCCCCCCCCGGCGGTACGGGGAGAGGTTCCTCGTACTAGCTGTCAGTTTTTTTAAAGACAGCGTGGCTGTAGTTCTGTGAATCAGTGAACTACAAGTCCCATCAGCCTTTGCGATTGTCGGCTTGTAGATCTCAATGAACTACTACGGTGCTGTTGAGCACTGTGGTAGTTCATTGAGTCTTCCTGTCTGACTATCTGCTTGCCCGTATGGGATGTACAAGCAGATACACTGACAATTTCCAGGAGTCCTGCATGGCACCAGTGATTTGCAATGCTTTCCTGCCCCCCCCCCCCCCGCAAAAAATAAAAAGTAAATGCACATTATTTTTACATGGAAAAAAAAGAAAATTGGGCATTTATTTAATTTTTTTTTTTAAAGCGAATTTAGGAGTTTTAGTATCAGTTAGTGTCAGTGTGTTTTAGGTAGAAACAAACAAAAAAAGAAGAATTATGAGCCATACTATGGGTACAAACAAAAACTAACATACATAGTTAGTCTGGCTGAAAAAAAGACTAAAGTCCATCCAGTTCAACCATTAAAAAAAAAAATAATAATAGTAGCAAGAACTATACAGCTGTGTTAAACAAAATAAAATTTAAAATTTGTCAAATAAAAAAAAACAAACAAACAAATGTATAATTCACTTGAGTACAAGTATTTGTGATGATATGTCAAAGTTTACTAACATGTCAAAGCTGGAAAACAGTTTTCAGGCATTAATGTTTGTTTTGCCCTTTGTCATGAAGGGGTTAATAGAAAACATCTGGGGGGACTTGAGGGGTAATGGAAGGGGAGAGGTTGGGGATGGTAACGAGAGAGAGAGATGGTCATAAAAGGTGGAGTTCCACTTTAAGACCAGACATCTATCGAGCAGCTTTTATCTCCACGTGATCAGTGCTGGTTGGGGTGTCCACCTTGTTGGGTGTATTGGTGGAGCCAGAAGGTTTACACCCAGAGGCGGACTGACAACTCATGGGGCCCCCTGGGCAATAGGGGATCATGGGGCCCCTGTGTCCTTGCCCAAACTCAAAAAAGCCTTTGAAAAAGGTACCAGGAGCATCTCATGGGGCCCCCTACTGACCCCGGGCCCTCGGGCAGTGCCCGAATTTCCAAATGGTCAGTCCGCCCCTGTGTACACCAGGCAGAGACACCCGTGGAGGAAAAGTGTCTGCAGCACAATGTGCCGAGATAAATCTTTGCAGAATTCAATCCTTTGGAAATTTTACTAAGGAGCCAAAAAAAAAAAAATCTGAATTGCAGCCATCTATCAATCTCGACCCCACTTCCTACAACAGCTGCAAAACACATCCTCACCACGACTTTCCACTGGAAAATGTTTCCCTTTTTATCTCAGCCCTGCCATACATAGATCCCGTGTCTCTACCAGCACACATGTATAACATAATCATCAACTCCAGTTGTATAGCCAAAACTTTTTTTTTTTTTAGTTGCATATATTAGTGAAGGGTTATACTCCCTGCCAGGTACGTTTTTTGCTCTCTCTTCCATTGGGGAAATTTTTCTTTGCTTCCGGTCTCAGAGACACAACAGGAAGTTGGTGGAAATCTCCCAAAGTGATGGGGCTTCTCTCATGCTTTGTTCACATCTAGGTAGGGGGTGGTAAAACCTGAATGGCATGTAGCCACTCAGGGCTTTACACGTGCCGCAGCATAAAAAAAATAAGCGCATCTGGCAGGTGTTATGCAGGTCGAATTCTGAACAAATTTTCTTTAGAAAATTCAGAATTTTCGTGCATTTTGTAACCCAATGGTGCCACCATTGATTTAGAAATTCGACCAACCGAGCCTTCCATTCACCTCATGTTGCTACAGAAAAGTGTTTTCATGGACAAGAATTTTAATTTCTTTCCAGGTCACAGCTCATTTCTTTTTCGTTTATATTTCCCACATGATTCTCCCATCATCGATTCGAAATTCGTTCATTTTTAACCACTTCCTGTCCGGACACTTTTACCCCCTTCCTGTCAAGGGCAATTTTCAGCTTTCAGCGCTATCACACTTTGAATGACAATTGCGCGGTCATGCAATA
The DNA here is from genome assembly GCF_062004578.1 of Staurois parvus. NCBI lineage: Eukaryota > Metazoa > Chordata > Amphibia > Anura > Ranidae > Staurois > Staurois parvus. The sequence goes on from NW_028318948.1 coordinate 27,673, forward strand.
CTGTACCCATATGAATTTTTTACCATTTTTTTGAGACAGATAAAGCTTTATTTTGGTGGTATTTATTCACCGCTGGGATTTTTATTTTTTTTACTATGTAAATGAAAAAGTCCAAAAATTTTGAAAAAAAGTGGGTTTTTTTATAAAATTTTGCAAATAAATAATATTTCATCCTAAATCTTGGCCAAAATTTATTCCGTTATTTTTTTAATAAAAAAAAAAAAATCCAAATTAGTTTATAACCAAACATTATAATTTTTAAACATTTTTTTTTACATTTTTATTTTATTTTTTATTTTTATTTTTTATTTTTACATACTGTCACCTTAGCAGTACAGTGTCACCATGGTGACACTGTACTACTTGTGGGGGGTGATGAAGATTTTTTTTTTTTTTTTTTACACCGATTGCTTTTACACCCATATAGGATGTAAAAGCAATCATTTCTCTTTCTCTCTGTCTGCATTCTTGCAGTCATTGAGAAATACTGAGTGAGCTGTGATTGGTCACAGCTTGTCACATGGTACAAGGCTGTTGTGAATAGCCTTGTACCATGTGACCTCTGTGATCATTCACAGATTTCACACGTAGTAAGCAATGATGTCACAAGTGACATCTTGCTTACTACTTTGCATGTGATCACTGATTCGCCAATCAGTGATCACATGACCGGGACCTCGTACAGAGGTCCCATCCGACGATCGGTGTTTCACTGTGTCCGGAGGACACAGCGGACACCGGATCGCGGTGGTGCGCGCTCCTAGGGAGCGCGCACAGCTAGAAAAGGCGGGTGCCGTTTAGGAACGGCAACCCGACCTTGGACTGCCACCGCCCTGCCGTTTATAAACAGCAGGCGGACGGCAAGAGGTTAAGAAAAATTTCCAACACACTCAATCACTCAGATTCGATGGTCACATGAAAATTGGCCTTTTCTGCGATCCACTAATGGTGCGAAATTCGAACGAAAATTCTTAGAAAAGATTTTTGGAAGAAAATTCTTTTGGAATTCGACCCGTGTGTGGCCGGCTTTACTCCCACCGAACACAACCAATGCAAGTCATAGGGGCCATGTTTCAACCTCTTTGCCACTACATGAAATGCATACATTTGCAGCATGGCAGTGCAGTATTTACAATGGCTAAATGAGGAATGAAGAGGCATTACATCGCCTCCTCACCACCTTTGCCTTTTGAAGAGCATTCCAACGCAGATTGCTTTTCAGAGGGCACTGCACTTTGTTGTTGGGGGGGGGGGTTTGAGCCGTGTTTTTACTGTCCCCCTTATGCTGCAAAGGCAACAGAAGGGGGGTGTTCACATGTCACTGCAAATGCCAAGCCATCCAAGCGAATGGGGCCATTACACAACTGCATATGGTGTGGTGTTGCGGCATTCATGGAGTTAAACAGGCCAGGAGGAGGTGCCTGCTCACTGCTTGTCAAAGGGCTCTGAAAAGCGATCTAAATGCAGCCACTTTGCCGCACATATAAACATAGCCGTAGACAGCAGTCACCAGAACAGGAGTCCCTCCTAGAAAAACTCCCCTACTTCTCGTTCTAGGGGCCTGTAGACAAGTGGCAGGTGGGCACTGCATTGGGGTGGTAGAGGGGAAATGATATAGAGATCCAATGACTGCTAAATCACGTCCTCGTTTGACTTCTGCGAGCAAACAGGGATGGGATTGCATCTGTGCAGACCTGGGTTTGGGTCTGGACCCGGGAGCCAGCTGTCATTCATACTCCAATGAGATGCACGGAAGGGTGTGTGTGTGGGGGGGGATTCCCAGCAGCTGACTTTACAAAGGGGTTGGGATGCTTGTGATCTCAATATCTTTAAAGTTGTATTAAACCCATTAACAAAAAAATGATGTTGCAGCTTAATAATTATTAGATGCAATGACTGCATTAGTTTTCAATTTTTAGTTTGTTTTCCTTCATTTCTGCCAGTAAATTTGTAGTTTTTCAACTTCCTTTAACAAACCAAGTTGTCCAGAAGAAGTGGCAATTACAGGGTTGAGGCAAACCATTTAAAGGGATTCTAAAAGGTTTTTTCTTTTTTTCTGAGGCTGTCATTCACATCGCTGGATAGCAATGAGGCTCAAGTTAAGTATTGAGGGTGCTGGAGGAGCTGCTGCACACAGAAGGATTTTTACCTCCATGAACAGAATGTATGAAGGTAAAAAATCTTGAGTCTTTACAACCATTCTAACACTGACAGGGGTGCTTACAGTGATCAGCTTTTATTCATTTATGTAAAACCTTTACCCCAAAAGAAAAAAAATAAGAAAACCTGTTTGCTTGCTTAACCCCTTGCCCTCCAGAGGATTTAGCCCCCTTCCTGACCAGGCCATTTTTTTGCATTAAGGCGCTTTGTTACTTTTATTGACAATTGCACGGTCATGCAACGCTGCACCCAAATGAAATGTACCTTCTTTTTTTCCCATGAATAGAGCTTTCATTCCTAGCATAAATTCCCCCTCCTAACACAAATTCCCTCACCATTCCCTCTCTGAACACAAGTCCCCCAACACAATTTTCCCCCTTAATCCCCCCTCCTAACACAAATCCCCTCAAACCCCCATCCCCCCTTTAACACATATACTCCCTCCTAGCACAACCATCCCATCTTTTAAAACACAAATCCACTCAATCACCTCTCTTAGCCCAAATTCCCCACCCCCCATCCTCTCTCCTAACACAAATCACCTCAATCACCTCTCCTAGCACTAATTCCCCCCCCCCATACCCTATCCTAGCATGACTCCCCCATCCCCCCCCCGCAATCCCCTCTCTTAGCCCATTTCCCCCCCCCCATCCTCTCTCCTAACACAAATCCCCTCAATCACCTCTTCTAGCACTAATCCCCCCACTATACCTTATCCTTGCAAAAATTCCCCCACACACACCCTCACCTAGCACACGTCCCCCCTCCTAGCACCCCCCCCCCTCCCCTCTCCTAACACCAATCCCTCCTGCCAGCACAGCCCCCCCAAATCCCTCCACCCAGCACCAATCCTCTTCCTTCAGTCCCCCCACCTAGAACAAATTTCCCAAATCCTTCCTCTAGCTAAAACCCCTCTAAATTTCACTCCCTTGCATACAATCCTCCCACCTTTTTTAAATCCCCATGACTTTTAGCATACATCCCACCTAGCCCACCCCCACCTCCCTGCTAGTCCTAGCACATATCCCCCTATTCCTTCTCCTAGCACTCCCCGCTCATTCCCATGTCAGCAGAAAGGATGGTTACCCTTTGCCCCTTCTTTCATTGCGTAAAGTTTCCCTGGCCTGTAAGCTTCCCTCCCAGGTAGAGGTGCAGGTTGTGCTCTCACTCCTGTCAGTGCAGCGATCCTCCATACAGCAGGTTAAACAGGATCGCTCTGGATTGGGGCTGTATAGTTTGATTACCCCGCCCCCTATCTCCTACAAGACTGCTCATCTCTTGGCAACAAGGAGCCAGGGAATGAATCGAACACTGAACATGCTAATGTAAGAGTGATTCTGTATCATCTTCTTTATGGAGGATCGCTCAACTGACAGGAGAGGAGAGCACAGCCTGCACCTCCCTCCTGTCATTCCTCCTTTGCAGCCTTCACTGCTCCAGACTGCCCTCCCCTTGTCCCAGCCACAAGTGCTGTGATGAGGAAGGGCACTCAGTGGCTAGGCACAGTGTCCATGGAAAGATCAGCTGAAATTAGGGGGGCTGTAGCCCACCCCAGCATCCCCCAAGATCCTGCCATGGCAGAGAGTAGGGATACCAGCAGCTGCGACAATGCGCCCTAGGCAGCTGCCTAGTTATCCTAGTGGTAGCACTGGCCCTGGCTACTGTCCATAGATGTCTTCATTGCTTCTCCATCCCAGGAAGTGCATTGCTGGCCAAATCACCGTGTGATGATAAAACAAAACAAACACAGAAAAAAGAAAACGAATGCAACCACCACACCTACGGATTTTTAAGCTGCAATATACTGTATTATAGTTTTCCTGTGGATTTAACTATAAGGGGAGTCCAATAGGCTGCATTTTTCTGGGAACTCCAGTGGTAAAATATGCCTGCCAAAGTCCCTAAAGCGGTAATAAACCCAAAACCGCAATATATTGCAGCTTACCAATCATTAGATGTTGGTGGCTGCCTTCATTGTCTTTTATTATGCTTTTTCTCGCTATTTTCTCCTGGTGATCTGGCCAGTAACGCACCTCCTGTATTAGAATGCCTCCACTCTGGAAGAACAAGCACAGGGGGCACCATTGGTAGCAGCATTGACAGTCTGGAAGGGAGGGGAGAGTTAGATGTACTACCAGATTTAAATACACTAACAAATTTGTGTGTACTGCAGATGTGAGGGGGGGGGGGGGGGGCAGCTGAGAAAGGCAGAAGAAGAGCACTGTATACAGTGACTGGCTGTCACTATATGTCAGTGACAGTTTTTAAATGTAATTACCAACTTTTTTTTTTTCTTCACTATAGCTCACAGAATCAGCTGTCACTTTCCCCCCCAAGGCTAATTCCTTTACCTCCAGGGAAAGTAAAACCTGTTCTGTGAGCTATAGTGAAGAAAAAAAAAAGCTGGCAATTGCAATTAAAAACTGGTATATAGTGACAGCCAGTGAGGGAGCCTCTCTGTATACACTGCTCCCCTCCTTGCACACACTGCCCCCCACCCCCTCCCCCCTGCAAAGAGGACCTGTCACTCATATGCTATCACATTGACTATTGATCCTCTATGTGATAGCAATAAAATTCTTAGTTAAAAAAAAAAATAATAATATACAGAAAAGTAGAAAAAAAAATTTGGAGCCTTCCCACCTCCACATACGCAGACATTTCGGTTTCTGCTCGGTTTTCGGCCACATACATTCTGAATTTTCGCTATCGGTTTCGGCACCAGAATTTTCATTTTTGTGCACCACAACAACATAAAGCTCACACTGCAGTTACATATGAAGTCCTATCAGCAGTTTTTTTTTGGCGATAAAGGTTTTACATAAATAAAAATTGATTATTGTAAGCACCCGTCATTAGTAAATAACCTGTCTCAACACTCTGCTACATTTGCAGGAGGGGTTCGTTAGGCTTTTTTCCTTCCGTTTTCACCAACACTCTGCATGAAGGAGCAATGGAGACAGCACCATTGTCAGTCTGGGGGAAGGGGAGTGTTAGATGGACTAGCAGATTTAAGTACACTTACTAATTGAAGCCAAACTCCAGCTAACAGTTTTTTTCCCTTTTGGGATAAACGTTTTACATAAATAAAAGCTGATCATTGTAAGCACCCCTGTCAGCTGTAAATAGTTGGTCTCGTCCCTCTAACTGCTACAGCTGTTAGAGAGACCAGATCACTAGGTGAAAATAAAAGAAAGCCTAAAAAAGAAAACTAATGCAGCCATCACATCTAAGAATTGGTAAGCTGCAATATAATAAATGTTTGCTTTTGGATTTAATACCCCTTTAAAATGGAACTAGGAGCTAAATACAAAAGACATGTGCGGGGCAGTCAGTAGCATTAATTACAGTTTTTGTTTTTTTGTCCTCCTTGCAAGTCTAGGTTCACACCTAAGCGTTTTACGCAGCATTTTGCAGAAACGCACTACAATCCATTTAACATGATTTCCTATGGGACAGGTTCACATCTCCACGGTTTCACCCGATGCGTTCTTTGGAAAGGGTCAGGGACTTTTTTAAAATGCAAAACGTTGCGTTTTTGGTTCTATAGACTTCAATGGAGATGCTGCAGAAAAACATTGAATGCGTTTTTGATGTGTTTAAATCTGCCTAGCCACAATGGGAAAAGGAACGCATCAAAAACACATGTGCATTTTATATGATGGGTTTAGTGTCATTTTGGCTTTCCCTTGTGTTCCTGGGGGGGGGGGGATATCACGGGGTGTGTTGAGGTTGGCTGGCTGCAGGCTCGCCTTCGTCGTGTTGTGGCAGTTTTCTGGTGTGGGGTGGCACCAGGGGTGTTGGTTGTGGTGCAGCCTGCTGGGATTTATTTCAGGTACTTATATAGCGCCATCAATTTACACAGCACTTCACATATATATTGTACATTCACATCAGTCCCTAACCCTCAAGGGGCGTACAATCTAAGGTCCCTAACTCACATTCATACATACACATACTAGGGACAAGTTATACAGGATCCAATTAACCTACAAGCATGTCTTAGGAGTGTGGGAGGAAACCCACGCAGGCACAGAGAGAACATGCAAACTCCAGACAGGTGGTGCCGTGGTTGGGATTTGAACCAACGGCCCCTAGTACTGCCAGGCGGAAGTGTTAACCCTTTATCCACTGTGCTGCCCTATGGACTTTTTGATTGTCGTTGTTGCTTTTGATATGTTTTCTGTGATAGAATGATGTGGTTTTTAACCATCAATTTGTTGCGGTTATGTCTTTGCTGGTACCAAGAAAATCCTGTTGCCCCTGTAGATTCTTCCATATTTCAAGCTCGAAAGAGCAGGGCCCTCGAACCCCTCATGTATTGTATTGTTTCTGTCTTGTCTCATGTTCTGTCCCCCTTGCTATTGTACAGCGCTGAGAAAACCCTTTGGCGCTATATAAATACTGTATAATAATAATAATATTTTGCAATAAAAACATGACAGAGCTTTGAAATAAAAAAACAAAACGCATGTGCAAAAACGCACTGCAGAAACAGATCACATGCAAACTGCATAGGTGTCGAACCTAGCCTAACACAGACTAGGTTCGACACCTAGGGAGGACTGACAACTCATGGGGGCCCCCGGGTAATAGGGGGGGGGGGGGATCATGGGGCCCCTGTGTCCTCGCCCACACTCAAACCACACCCCAAAAAACCCTATGAAAAGTTACCAGGGGAATCTCATGGGGCCCACTACTGACCCCGGGCCCTCAGGCAGTGCCAAAATGATCAGTCCGCCCCTGCTTGTACCTGTACAGGACGGTTCTCACCAACCATTTCAGCATGCAGGAGTTTAGATACACTTTAATCTCCTCTTTTCTTCTCTCCCCCCGCAAATCCCCCCTCATTCTATAATACCACTTTTCCAAAAACTAAGAGACCCCCGCTGTGATGGCCGCAGCAGATTTGCACAAATGCCTCCATGTTTCAGGAGCGCTGACCCTTTAAATAGTAAAAGTCCTCTGCGCTGCTGTGATGGCCGCAGCAGATTTGCACAAATGCCTCCATGTTTCAGGAGCGCTGACCCTTTAAATAGTAAAAGTCCTCTGCGCTGCTGCCTCAGGCTCCACATGAAGCTTGCAGATCGGATCTCTGTACCATGCAAAAAAAACATTTGGAAACTTTTTGCCGCAGCCGCCAATTCCTGATCTTTCGCTGTGACAGTAAGAAGGGAACTTACGTGAATCGCACGATTCTTTCTCCTAGAAAGGCCAGGAAGACCCCAACCAGTGTGACTTTCAGCAGTTTCCCCATGCCTGCAGTGCTGCTATGTGCTTCGCCCTACAAAGGAAGAGCTGAAGAGGGCGGATCCTACAACCCCAGGAACTTTCTACACAATCCTGTCAGCTGCTGGCCTTGTTTGTGTAATAGAACACATTTGTGAAGGAGGCAGTGAAGTTGGGGCCTTGTCACACCCGAACAACCTTCCTGCATGAAAATGCATTTCAAACACAAATCCCATTCTGTCCTATGAGGCTGGCTCACAGCTATGTGCTGCAGTTCACTGTGTTTTTAACCCCTTCCTGACCATGCGATAGACAAAAGATGACTACAGCATGGCCACCCAGTTCTGGAAGGGGGTCTTTGGATGTCATCTGAGAACCACGCCCCCCGTATGCCCCCTGGGTTGTGCAGCTGGCACACTCTGTGATCGCTGTGTTCTTCAGATACAGCTAATCACAGATCACAGTAAAGGGCCAATCACAGAGGCCCGGTACCATCAGTACCTATCAGTGCTGTCTATCAGTGCCACTTATCAATGCCTCCTCATCAGTACCCATCAGTGCTGCATATCAGTGCCTCCTTATCAGTACCCATCAGTGCTGCCTATCAGTGCCCACCAGTGCCTCCTCATCAGTACCCATCAGTGCTGCCTATCAGTGCCACTTATTAGTGCCTTCTCATCAGTACCTATCAGTGCCTCCTCATCAGTACCCATCAGTACTGCTTATCAGTGCCACCTATGAGTGCCTCATCAGTACCTATCAGTGCTGTCTATCAGTGCCACCTATCAGTGCCTCCTCATCAGGACCCATCAGTACTGCTTATCAGTGCCCATCAGTGCCACCTATAAGTGCCTCCTCATCAGTACCTATCAATGCCTCCTCATCAGTACCTATCAGTGACACCTATCAGTGCCCATCAGTGATGCCTATCAGTGCCCATCAGTGATGCCTATCAGTGTAGCCTCATTAATGCTACCTATCAGTGCAGCCTCATCAGTGTCCATCGGTGAAGTAGAAAAATTACTTATTTGCAACATTGTATAACAGAAAAACTTTTTTTTTTTTAAATTGTTGGAATTTTTCCTTTATTATTATACAGGATTTATATTGCGCCAACAGTTTGCTCAGCGCTTTACAATATAACAGGAGACAATACAGCAACAATACAGTTCAATACAAGAGGGTTAGGAGGGCCCTGGTCCTGGGATCTTACAATCTAAGAGGGAGGGGCTAGTGGTACAAAAGGTAGTAACTGTGGGGGGTGGACTGGTTGAAAGAGTAGAAAATTTCCTTGTTTAGCAAAAAATAAAAACGCCAGTGACAATTAAATACCACCGGAAGAAAGCTCTATCTGTCTCAAAACAATGTTACAAAGTTATTGTGGGTAAAGTGTTGCATGACCGCGCAATTCAAAGTGCGACAGTGCTGAAAGCTGAAAATTGGCCTGGCAGGAATGGGGATAAAAATGTGTGGTATTCAAGTGGTTAAAGCTGAATTCCAGGCAGAAAGACTTTTATTTGAATATATTCCTCAATGGCTGCAATGGATATAAGTCTCCTTTGTGTGCACCTAAACCCTTTACAAACCCAGTTATTACCTTGGAAAAGCAGGTAGCACAGTGGCTAAGTGACAGTTTGGTACCCTGTGGTGCCGTTCATCTTGAAGAGAGCCTTAATGCACCTAAGCATTGCACCACAGCGACTTGTGTTGTAGTTCACAAATGTGAACCAGCTGTGCACTGTGGTACTAAGTTAAAGCGGTATTAAACCCCAAACTAAAAATGTTATGTATTGCAGTTTACCAATCATTAGATTTGGTGGCTGCGTAATTTTTCTTTCTTTGGTGTTCTTCCCCCTCTGTTTTTACCTGGTGATCCAGTCAGTAACACAACTCCTGTATTATTGAGACACCACTCTGGAGAAATGAGCACAGGAGGCACAGCAGACATCAGCATTGGCAGTCTGGGGAGAGGGGAGTGTTATGCTTCATGTACACAAGCCTACTCTGACCGCAGGCCGCTGGGAAACGCAAAACACGGCAAAACACGGTACCTTGGTTGCTGTGTTTTGCCGCATTTTCCCGTGGTCGACAGTCAACACATTCCTATTCTGAACGCGATTCTTTCGCGTTCAGGAGATGGAAGTTTAACCTCACCTAAACACAGCAGCTCTTAAAGTGTTACTAAACCCAGGACCCTGCATTCACTATATCTGGTCTCCCCGTACCCTGCATTCACTATATCTGGTCTCCCCGTACCCTGCATTCACTATATCTGGTCTCCCCGTACCCTGCATTCACTATATCTGGTCTCCCCATACCCTACATTCACTATATCTGGTCTCCCCGGACCCTGCATTCACTATATCCGGTCTGCCCGGACCCTGCATTCACTATATCCGGTCTCCCCGGACCCGCATTCACTATATCCGGTCTCCCCGAACCCTGCATTCACTATATCCGGTCTCCCCAGACCCTGCATTCACTATATCTGGTCTCCCCGTACCCTGCATTCACTATATCTGGTCTCCCCGTACCCTACATTCACTATATCTGGTCTCCCCGGACCCTGCATTCACTATATCTGGTCTCCCCGGACCCTGCATTCACTATATCTGGTCTCCCCGGACCCTGCATTCACTATATCTGGTCTGCCCGGACCCTGCATTCACTATATCCGGTCTCCCCGGACCCTGCATTCACTATATCCGGTCTCCCCGAACCCTGCATTCACTATATCTGGTCTCCCCAGACCCTGCATTCACTATATCTGGTCTCCCCGTACCCTGCATTCACTATATCTGGTCTCCCCGTACCCTACATTCACTATATCTGGTCTCCCCGGACCCTGCATTCACTATATCTGGTCTCCCCGGACCCTGCATTCACTATATCCGGTCTCCCCAGACCCTGCATTCACTATATCTGGTCTCCCCAGACCCTGCATTCACTATATCAGGTCTCCCCGTACCCTGCATTCACTATATCTGGTCTCCCCGTACCCTACATTCACTATATCTGGTCTCCCCGGACCCTGCATTCACTATATCTGGTCTCCCCGGACCCTGCATTCACTATATCCGGTCTCCCCGGACCCTGCATTCACTATATCCGGTCTCCCAGGACCCTGCATTCACTATATCCGGTCTCCCCGGACCCTGCATTCACTATATCCGGTCTCCCAGGACCCTGCATTCACTATATCCGGTCTCCCCGGACCCTGCATGCACTATATCCGGTCTCCCCGGAGCCTGCATACACTATATCCGGTCTCCCCGGACCCTGCATTCACTATATCCGGTCTCCCCGAACCCTGCATTCACTATATCCGGTCTCCCCGGACCCTGCATTCACTATATCCGGTCTCCCCGTACCCTGCATTCACTATATCCGGTCTCCCCGGACCCTGCATTCACTATATCCGGACTCCCCGGACCCTGCATTCACTATATCCGGTCTCCCCGGACCCTGCATTCACTATATCCTGTCTCCCCGGACCCTGCATTCACTATATCCGTTCTCCCCGGACCCTGCATTCACTATATCCGGTCTCTCCGGACCCTGCATTCACTATATCCGGTCTCCCAGGACCCTGCATTCACTATATCCGGTCTCCCAGGACCCTGCATTCACTATATCCGGTCTCCCCGGACCCTGCATGCACTATATCCGGTCTCCCCGGACCCTGCATTCACTATATCCGGTCTCCCCGGACCCTGCATTCACTATATCCGGTCTCCCCGAACCCTGCATTCACTATATCCGGTCTCCACGAACCCTGCATTCACTATATCCGGTCTCCCCGTACCCTGCATTCACTATATCCGGTCTCCCCGGACCCTGCATTCACTATATCCGGACTCCCCGGACCCTGCATTCAATATATCCGGTCTCCCCGGACCCTGCATTCACTATATCCGGTCTCCCCGGACCCTGCATTCACTATATCCGGTCTCCCCGGACCCTGCATTCACTATATCCGGTCTCCCCGGACCCTGCATTCACTATATCCGGTCTCCCAGGACCCTGCATTCACTATATCCGGTCTCCCCGGACCCTGCATTCACTATATCCGGTCTCCCAGGACAATGCATTCACTATATCTGGTCTCCCCGTACCCTGCATTCACTATATCCGGTCTCCCCGTACCCTGCATTCACTCTATCCGGTCTCCCCGGACCCTGCATTCACTATATCCGGTCTCCCCGGACCCTGCATTCACTATATCCGGTCTCCCCGGACCCTGCATTCACTATATCCGGTCTCCCCGGACCCTGCATTCACTATATCCGGTCTCCCCGGACCCTGCATTCACTATATCCGGTCTCCCCGGACCCTGCATTCACTATATCCGGTCTCCCCGGACCCTGCATTCACTATATCCGGTCTCCCCGGACCCTGCATTCACTATATCTGGTCTCCCAGGACCCTGCATTCACTATATCTGGTCTCCCCGTACCCTGCATTCACTATATCCGGTCTCCCCGTACCCTGCATTCACTCTATCCGGTCTCCCCGGACCCTGCATTCACTCTATCCGGTCTCCCCGGACCCTGCATTCACTATATCCGGTCTCCCCGGACCCTGCATTCACTATATCCGGTCTCCCCGGACCCTGCATTCACTATATCCGGTCTCCCCGGAACCTGCATTCACTATATCTGGTCTCCCAGGACCCTGCATTCACTATATCTGGTCTCCCCGGACCCTGCATGCACTATATCTGGTCTCCCCGGACCCTGCATTCACTATATCTGGTCTCCCAGGACCCTGCATTCACTATATCTGGTCTCCCCGGACCCTGCATGCACTATATCTGGTCTCCCCGGACCCTGCATGCACTATATCTGGTCTCCCAGGACCCTGCATTCACTATATCTGGTCTCCCTGGCCCCTGCATTCACTATATCTGGTCTCCCTGGACCCTGCATTCACTCTATCTGCTCTCCCACAGTACACACAACATGGAAATGCAATTATTTTAGTAAATATAAACGGCTAAATAACTGAAGAAATAAATATATCAAGAGTATATTCACAGCACAAAAGCACACACCAAAAAAATAAAATAAATAATTCGAAGTGACCTAACAACTTAATGAGTGAATAGCAAATAACATGAATAAATGGAACATGCATAGTGCTTCTGCCTTAAATAGTGAATACAGTAATTCCCCGACTTACGAACATTCCAGTTGCAAACTTTCAGAGTAAAGAGGAAAAGGTGATGTCAGGCTTCAAAGCAGCAAAGGACAGACTTACTCTGTTGTTTGGTGGCAATGCTTCCGGTGATATGAAACTAAAGCCTGTCTTAGTTTACCATTCAGAGAACCCAAGAGCCCTCAAATACATAGCCAAGGGCTCTCTACCTGTTGTGTGGAAGAGTAACTCCAAAGCCTGGGTTGCAGAGGCCATTTTGCAGGACTGGTTTTTCCACCATTTTATCCCAGAAATAGAGAAATATTGTTTGGAGAAAGGTATCCCATTCAACATCCTTTTACTGCTTGACTATGCACCAGGTCACCCCCAATTCATGGATGACTTTCATCCCAACGTCAAAGTAGTGCATCTGCCACCGAATACTACAGCGCTCATCCAACCTATGGACCAAGGAGTTATTGTGACTTTCAAGAAATATTATTTACGTCACACTTTTTGTCAGGCAGTGAAGGCTATTGATGAAACAGGAACAACCTTGCAACAATTTTGGAAGGACTATAACATCTACAAGGCCATAAAAAACATCAACTTCACGTGGCGTGAGGTTTCGGCTGTCACCATGAATGGGGTTTGGAAGAACCCTTGCCTGCAGTTTGTTCATGAAGTTCATGGACTTGAGAGGATGGGTAAGGAGTCCAAAGAGGTCTTCAACAACTTAGTGACCCTTATCACAAAGCTGGAGCTAGATCTGCAAGAGGATGACTAGATTGAACTCCTTGCTGTGCAAAATGAGCGGCTCACTAATGAGGACCTGATGGAATTAAAGGCCCAGCAAAAAGACGAAGAGAGCCAAGAGGAATATGTAACTGAAGAACCAAATTCACAACACAGGAAATGGCAAGGGGATTTTCTTTACTTGAACAGACACTGTTAGTTTTTGAGGTACAGGACTCCAATGTAGAACAATACACAAAGGTTGCAGCAGACGTTCAGAATGCCATCCAGTGCTACAGAGTCATCTATGAGGAGAAAAAAAGAGCTACTACTCAGACATCACTGGATCATTTTTTCCAGAGGGTAGACACAACTGAATTATCAAAAAACCTGTGTCATCAACATCAGGTGTGAGTAAAATTCCATCTTGCCCGCCATCTCCTATTGTTGATGATCCTTCAGCTCCATCAACATCAGGTATGGGCCAAATTCCATCTTGCCCTCCATCTCCTATTGCTGATGATCCTTAAGCTCCAACAACATCAGGCATGGGCCAAATTCCATCTTGCCGTGCATCTTCTATTACTGACGATCCTTCAGCTCTGTCAACATCAAATATAGGCCAAATTCCATCTTCTATTGCTGATGATCCTTCAGCTCCATCAACATCAGGTGTGGGACAAATTCCAACTTGCCCTCCATCTCCTATTGCTGATGATCCTTAAGCTCCAACAACATCAGGTGTGGGCCAAATTCCATCTTGCTGACCATCTTCTATTACTGACAATCCTTCAGCTCTGTCAACATCAAATACAGGCCAAATTCCATCTCCTATTGCTGATGATCCTTCAGCTCCGTCAACATCAGGTATAGGCCAAATTCCATCTTGCCCTCCATGTCCTATTGCTGATGATCCTTCAGCTCCATCAACATCAGGTGTGGGCCAAATTCCATCTTGCCCTCCATCTCCTATTGCTGATGATCCTTCAGCTCCAGCATCTCCCACCTACCCTTCCTCCTCCAGTTAGTAACTCTCTTCCACTATATGCCAATTGTGGCACTGTACTGTACCACCATTTTAAGGTAACTGTAAAAGCGTATAAGACATCAAATATAGGCCAAATTCCATCTCCTCTCCTATTGCTGATGATCCTTCAGCTCCGTCAACATCAGGTGTGGGCTAAATTCCATCTTGCCTTCCATCTCCTATTGCTGATGATCCTTCAGCTTTTATGAACGGAACTCGTTCGTAAGTCGGGGACTTACTGTATATCAATAATCACCCCATAAATCTTTACAATTACCTGTAAAAGCAGCGCAAAAAATCAAGTATAACACAGTGACAAAAAATAAATATACAATTAAATATTGTGCTACAGCAAATAAATATATATATATAAAAATCAATGAAATGAAATGAAATTCCAGTTTATCAAACACATATACTGTATACTTCAAATAAGTCCACCAAAAAAATTAATAAAATGTGATTGAATAAAAAAGTCCTTCTGATCCACTAAAGTCACCACGTGAGCGAAATGAAATTAATTGAGTAGCTGCATGAAACTTCACTCAAGTGTCACCACGTGCTCCAGAGGAAAAACCTCCCTGAATTCATTCACCAGATGTCGTGACCCATCTAAACTTGAAAGGCAATCGCGCTTGTGGTGAGTGTCAGATGTTATAAGGATCCTTAATCACTTAGCCCCTCGACAATTAGAGGCTGATTAGATGGCGGAACATCCTCCAAAATATTTACTCCATCACAAAGGAAAGAAATAAAAGAGAGATCATAGCGTAATTCCGCTAAAAAACATTTATTATATTAAAAGTAATGAACTTACATAGGAAAAATACAAACATGCCCAACATCCACAATATCCACGGAAGGTAGCAGTGTATCACATAGACAGCATCTCACCCGATCCTCCTCGCTGCCCGCAAGCGGTATTGTACTTCCGGATGTGAGGTGGATACTCGTTACAACAGATGTTGTGGGGCCCAACACTGACGCGTTTCATCACTTGACTTTATCAAAGGGTTGGCCCCATGGCAGGACAAGATTGCTTAGCATTCAGTTAATCATCATTAACACCAACACTTCCAGTCATTCTGACCAAGGGTGTAGTTCTAAAGGGCACCATCTTGTAGCCAAAAAATATATTGCTCCTACCCATTACTAAATACCTTAATAAAATTATGCATGAAGTGTATGTAGACATAAATAATATCTACATACACCTTTATAAATGTACAATCCCTTCTGGATAATTTCATTAAACAATAAGCCATAACAAAATACAATATTTGTAATAAACATAAAAATTATTAAAAAGGTATATAAAATGCAAAAAAAGGAAGAAGTTCCTATCAATGTGACCCAATCAGATAATTGAAATTCATACATGTTGAATTCATGAATATTACATGAATATAAAATAATATTAAACATTTCTATGTAAATATCTACAATGAAGGTAGAAAAGGAGTTAATTACCTAAAACTTCATGATAATGACCTTGACCACCATACCTCACAAATCAATTCAAATATTTAACCCCATGGCATACCCCAACTGAAGAAGTACTTTCGTACAAAACACGTCTTGGAGGAGCCTGCACACCGTTGATGCTACGCCTCTGGATCACGGAGGTCCGGTGGCCCCCCACAACATACCAGCTGGTCAGGACACATAGCGGTGCTTCTTTGTTGCTGCGTTACTCTGCAATACTTGTTGTTTTAGTATTCTATACTGTGTTGCTCTGGAAGGACTGTGTCCGTTCATTTATACGTCTATTTATTTACTTTGTATGACTACTAATAAAATTAAATTAAATTACTACACTATGGGCATGGCTCTTTGGTGCGCTTTTAATTCCCCAGAGCTCCCTCTGGTGACCATCCCTGGTTTTTGAAGAGGCTGATTATACGTCCTTAAATTGGAATCCCCGGATGTAAAGATACCCTGACGTTAACCTACCTTTCCTAAGCTGTACCATTTAAGAGGGACTCCAGAAAGACCTCCGTGTGATTAAATACATTGCACATTTTCCTTGCGCATCTGGTGAGTGTGCATTTTATCTACTTGTTGCCACCCACCTTTATGTTGGATTACCATTGGCATTAATTGCGTCACCTAGGGGCTCAAACATTACCTTCAAATTTATTTTTGGACTTTTATTTATGATTTTAATTATTATTGTGATGTTCATGTATGGTCCTTACGTGGCCCAGACACTTCTTTGACCTCGTTATATTATCTTACCATTATTATTAATATTTTTATATAGTTTTTAGCGCTGCTCTTTCATATCTTAAATATTTAACCCACTGCACATTACTTATAAATAAATTAATATCAACTTCCACATTAAGGCCTAGTCTAGTGGATTTAAAGTTTGGAGCTGATAAATCCACATCCACTTGGTTTCAGGAATAGAGAATTCCCTGACCATACTGGAACCTCTGCACGATGGGTGGATTCTATATAAGCCCCAAAATAACAAGCCCTCAGGATTTTTATTATGCACCTGCATAAAGTGAAGTGAGGCACTATGGTTACGAAAGCCAATACTGGTAGTATGTACATACTCAGCTAAACATTTTTTTAAGGTGCGCTTAGTCTGACCCACATGTTGCAGGCCACAAGGGCACTGGAGGGCAGAGACCACATTTGTAGTGTCACATGAGATGAATTCAGATATTTTATAAGACTTCCCATTAACCTTTGATGTAAAACTACCCGTAATCTTAATGTTATCCTTAGCATTCTATACTTACAACATGCATGGAATCCCTTCCTATCTGGAAAGAATGAATGTCTAATCGGCGGATCCAACACTTTTCTAACGACCATATCCCCAAAATTAGGAGCACGTCTATAAATAAAGGTGGGATTAGATGGTAAATAATTCCCCAAAGTTCTATCCATTAATAAAACATGCCAATGTGCTTTAAATATGCTCTCTACCTCTCTATATTGGGAATGATAGTTGGATCTAAAACTCCATTGATGTTTGTCATCTTGTGAACTACCTGATTTCTGCTCCAATATAAAGGTGTGTGGGGGGGATTGGGGGTGGGGGGGGGGGGGGTAGTTGTACTAGGTAAGGATTCTCATCATTCCCAGGTATCAGACATGCTGCAGGTCTCTAATACGTATATCAAACTTTTGAAAGGATCTAACGTTGCTGTATAGAAAAGAGGTATTGATACAATGTGGTTATAAATCTAGAGTCTTGTCTAAAAAAGAAAGGAGATATTTGATTGCAGATTACCAACTATATACACGTTAGCTAAAATTCACAAAAACATTGAGTGTCCATCTGCAAGTCAATGGCATTGGTTCGGTTACATCTAGATTGGGGAATATTTGGATAAGATTCTCCAGTTAAGTGTAGTAAGTACGAAGGCCCATTTAAAGGATACTAAGGATCTAATACGGTTATTAAATCAGGTTGATTTTTAGGGCATATAAGGTGTATATAAGGGCCTGTAAGCACATAAGGGGTTAAAGAGTAACGCATGGAAGGCCCTCAATAAGGGTTAACCCAGCAAAGGAGTAATGTAGTTGCTACAGGTAACCATAAACTGGTGGGAATGTAATAGCACCTAGAGAGAAGAGAGTGGTACCAGGCATGGGTGACAGGTACTCCTGTAGGGAGAGGGGTCAATATTCTGGCTCCCTCCCTAGCGGTCAGGTTGCCCAAAAGCAGTAGAGACCAATCCCGTGGTTCCAAAACCCCATGAATCAAGCCACTGGTACCGGAGAGCTGAAGGAGTTAATTAAGTGCACACATGAGGCCCATGCTTAGTGCATGGCAGGACCCCATTCTGTCACTGGAAGTCAGTTGGCAGAGGAAAGCTGGACTGGTGGAGTGGGACACTCAGTGGTGTCCCCCTCTAATTGCTACATTCAGAAGACAATGTGTGCAGTGATCTGGGACACGTTTACACTGAAGGGATCTGTATGTTACTTCACAGCTGCACATAGTGAGTGGCTCACCTCTAAGCCAGGTTTCCGCCTTAATGTTGACTTTCAGATGAACACAGCCCCGCCTGGTCCATGCATTGGTGAGCATGCTCACAAGAAGAGGGACCCCCATGTGTAGGGCAAGTAGGTCTCCCCACATCCCCCATGTCCCCAATGCAATTCCCCCCTCCCTCAAACACACAGACCCCAGATGTAGAGCAGCAGATGGCTGTGTGATGTACTTTCTCCTAGGCTCCTCCACATCTTGACATATAAGGGTTCAGGAGGAGCCCAAAGCAAGCTGACTTTTATTAATTGTGACAGGCAACCAACGAGGAGAGATGCCGCTGCTGCAAGGGTATGAGACTGTAGTTCCGGCACACCACTGACTACCCACATTTTATTTGTAATTATTTAAAGGTGTGCAGTAGAGAACAGGAACAAGCTGACTACAAACTTTGTCTTGTACAAATAACAATAATTTGTACATAGTAAGCTCGGTTAATTCTGAAAGAATACTAAAGGTTTTACAAACTGTTAGTTTACAACACTTATAATAAGAAAAATAAATGCTTTGTGTACAATAACAGCATCCTTATTAGCAAATTGGTACGACATCATTAGCGCATTAGTATGGCTCTATCGAGTCTGAATTAGACCTGTTAATACTATGTCAATAGGTAGAAGTCTGTTATTGGTCAAACAAACAGTACAGGTGTGCACAGCTTTTAGAAAAATTTTAAGGAGGAGAGAGAGGGATAAGGAATAGAAATGGGGAAGAGAGAGAAAAAGAAAAAAAAGGGGGAGGGGGAGAGAGGTCACAGAGGAAGTGGTTGGGGTACCCACATTCTTTGCTGGGAGTAAATGGGGCTGGTAAGGAAATCCTCCATAGTCCCGATCTAAAAGTCCTGATGTAGAAGCACTGCAGTCACAGGAGGGAAAGATGGAGGTAAGAGAGAGCACAGTCTGCACCTCCTCCCAGCTCTCTTCTGCTCTCCTGATCCGGCTTGTCAATTCCCATGTCAGCACCTGTGGTAGTGAGCCCTTGTAGATACTTAACTTGGGGTTCCCCAGGGCGTGGAGTCTAAGCCCCAGACTGCTTCTTCACCAGAGCCCCTGATGGTGGGGATGGACTTGCAGCAAGCTAGGACCAGGTCGCAGACCCCAGCTGAGGATGAGGAGACCACTTGCGGGAGCAGAGTACAATGAGAGGAGACAAACAGAAATCTGATAGACTAGCTGAGGTCAGGCAGGCGGACAACAAGCACAGTTGGTACACAGTTGGTACACAAGCAGTCAATGCAGGATACAGGAGATAGCACCACACAGGTGCTCCGACAAGTAGGAAGTTGCTCAGGCAAAGTGGCCCAGACTGAACATGTCTTATATAGGCAAACGAGGCGGGCCAGGAAGTGATGGAAGGGAAGGAAATAAAACCCAGAGAACAGCAGACGGCGTCCATAGGTGAGCACAGACAAACACACGTGGAGGGATCAGGAACAGCACTGCAACAAGGAGGTAAGAACACAAACAAGAAACTGCAGGATAACTTGTGACATCCCACGCTAAGCTGACAGGAGTATTGATGCTGCCGTCACTACTCCTGTGAGCTTGCAGGGGCAGGACCTCTGCACATGCCCTCCCCCCAACCTCACATGATACCAGTTGCCCCCCTACCTTGTCCTGGTCCTGACTATGAGTGACTGCTGTCCCCTTTGCATGAGTGCAATCAGTCAGATTCACTCATACCAAAAAGCAAGGTCAAGATCTGAGGATAGAAGGACTGGTGAGAAATGTCTACCTGTACAGGTGACATGTAATCTATGCTACACCAACACTTCCTATTACAAAGAAATTAGTGAGGGACATGCATCTTATCCAGTGGCTGAAGGATTTTGATGGAGATCCTCTATTACAGCTACACTATATTGCCAAAAGTATTAGGACGCCTGCCTTTACACACACCCCAGTCTTAGTCCGTAGGGTTCAACATTGAGTTGGCCCCGCCCTTTGCAGCTATAACAGCTTCAACTCTTCTGGGAAGGCCGTCCACAAGGTTTAGGAGTTTGTCTATGGCAATGTTCGCTCCTGTCTAAATTGTCCCTAGTATGTGTATGTATGGATGTGAGTTAGGGATTTTAGATTGTACGCCCCTTGAGGGTTAGGGACTGATGTGAACGTACAATATATGTATGTAAAGCCCTGCATAAATTGACAGCACTATATAAGTACCTGTAATAAATACATACTAAATAAACGTTTGACCATTCTTCCAGAAGCACTGATGTCGGACGAGAAGGCCTGGCTCGCACTCTCCGCTCTAATTCATCCCAAAGATGTTCTATGGGGTTGAGGTCAGGACTCTGTGCAGGTCAGTCAAGTTCCTCCACCCCAAACTCACTCATCCATGTCTTTATGTACCTTGCTTTGTGCACTGGTGTGCAGTCATGTTGGAACAGGAAGGGGCCATCCCCAAACTCTTCCCACAAAGTTGGGAGCATGAAATTGTCCAAAATGTCTTGGTATGCTGACGCCTTAAGAGTTCCCTTCACTGGAACTAGGGGGCCAAGCCCAATCCCTGAAAAACAACCCCACACCATAATCCCCCCTCCACCAAACTTTATACTTGGCACAATGCAGTCAGGCAAGTACCGTTCTCCTGGCAGCCGCCAAACCCAGACACATCCATCGGACTGCCAGACAGAGAAACATGATTCGTCACTCCAGAGAACACGTCTCCCTGCTCTAGAGTCCAGTGGTGGCGTGCTTTACACCACTGCATCTGACGCTTTGCATTGCACTTGGTGATGTAAGGCTTGGATGCAGCTGCTTGGCCATGGAAACCCATTCCATGAAGCTTTCTACGCACTTTTGTGCTAATCTGAAGGCCACATGAAGTTTTGAGGACTTTAGCTATTGATTCTGCAGACAGTTGGTGATTTTTGCGCACTGTGCACTTCAGAAGGTGCTGACCTCGTTCTGTCATTTTATGTGCTTTTGTTCCCAGTTGCTTACACTTTGTTTTAGGGTGGTCACCTCCCAATATAGGCATATACAGTATATATCTCACCTCATTAAAGCTGTATACACAGCCTCACCTTCTTGTATATTTGAACTTTTGTTATAATACCACTAACAGTTGAGCGTGGAATATTTAGTAGCCAGGAAATGTCACGGATGGACTTATTGCACAGGTGACAACCTATCACGGGACCACTCTTGAATTCACTGAGCTTCTGAGAGCGACCCATTCTTTCACAAATGTTTGTAGAAGCAGTCTGCATGCCTAGGGGCTTGATTTTATACACCTGTGGCCATGGAGGTGATTTGAACACGTTTGAAGTTTGCAAAAGAGCACCTGGATGTTCCACAGCACTACTGGCAAAATATACTGTGGACAGATGAAACCAAGATTGAGTTGTTTGGGAAGAACACACAACACTATGTGTGGAGAAAAAAAGGCACAGCACACCAACATCCAAACCTCATCCCCACTGTAAAACATGGCGGAGGGAGCATCATGGTTTGGGGCTGCTTTGCTGCCTCAGGGTAGTATTATGTTCAGCAGACTGTGTTCTTCTATTGTTGTGACTTAGATGACGTTCAGAGCACATTTTATGCCCAATTCATGCAAAACTCCACGTAATCCCAAGGGGTTCACATACTTTTTATTGCAACTGTATCTTAGCAAACCACAATTAGTGCCCACCAATTAGCAGAAGGAACTCCTAAACATCCAATTCAATTGAAACAGTACACAAGAATGTTGAAGAGACAAAAGTTATAATCATGGACCAGCCACTGGAACTGGGATTCAGATTTATTGTGATCATTGACTTCACCAGAAGTGAGGCTCGTTGTGAACTGCAACCCCGCCAACACTCTCCACACCCAGTGCTTCAGCTGCCTTCCCAAAGTGTTGACCCAGTACTGAGCTCCTTCCTTACTCAGAGCCCAAACACTTGCCATTGGGGTTTGTCAGATGCCATCTTCTCCCTAGGCACACTTTAGATTCTTTCATATCTACTAAATTGCAAATGCAATATTGTTGTTCTTTATTAAACAATAATGGTTTAAATGTACAACAGTAGTTGTGCCAATTTGTCTGCTATTTTTCCTCCACCAGTTCACACACCATCCCAGCCCTGTGCATCCTAGGATTTCATCTGACTTCTAACCATTTCTCTAGGAACCCTGAAAGAAAAATAAAGTGGTTGTAAACCCTAACATGTACCCAGTAAAGTGACTGACCTCAGGTGATACACAGAGATGAAACAAATCCTCCTACATAAGTTGTACCTGTTTATCTGTAGACTTCTCTTCTCTGCATACATTCAAAGGCAAGAATGTATAAAGCTTTTCTGACCTTTCAGAAAACAGGGAACGGAGAGCTGATATTACACACTACAGAGGGATATGCTTTGCTCATACCTCATGTCTGAGGTTTACAATCACTTGTAAGGCCCCACGCACAGAGGGTGTTTGCCCAGATTTCCTAAATGCCTTCCTCCTGGCAGCAACTATTTGGCAGAAAAAAATGCTTGATACGGGTAAAAGCATGAAAACTCATCTAGATATGTTTCATGACCAGAATAATAATTTATTCTGGTCAATGAAAGGAAAAAACGCTCAAGTGCTGGACACGTCTAGCGTTCATGCGCATTTACACACATCAAGCAGTTTTATTGCCAAAACTCTATTGCATGGACCCGTAGGCTAACATGGAGGAGCGTTTAGAGGCAGAAAAAAACCCCCACCAGGTACCCCTAAAAGCAGCGTTTTTAATGCTCAGTGTGCATAAGGGCTAACTTTTTTTTTCTGTCTGCTGATACTGTGCATAACAGAAGCTCTTGATGCTCAATGGCAGTTGGGAATACAGCACTCACCTCCTCCTTCCCAGGATAGATATAGTCTGTGGTGCTCCCAATGGAGCACTCTCTCCTCGATCAATGTAGTAAACAAAGTTGCATACTGCCTGATGTATGTGAAAGCTCTGCCTTACTTGCTGTTAATATGGATCTATGATAAATGCTTAAAGGACCATGCTTAGGCTGTCAACCCACATGGAAGATAAATATATTTCAAATATATTTTTAAAATGTAATTCCAAAATATATTGACATATATTTGAAATACTACAATTTTGTTGTAGTCAATATATTAAAAAAAAAAAAAAAAAAAAAAAAATATATATATATATATATATATATATGTGTGTGTAAATATATACTTTTAAATATATACTTCAGATTTTTTTAAACATATAAAAACATCATTTTAACATAGATTTTGACATATATTTGTAATTGCATTCCAAAAATGTACATTAATTGTATTTTTAAAGACATACAGTATATTTGAAAATGTATTTTTAAAAACTGAATTTATTCTCTCTTGAGAAGAGAAGATTAAGGGGGGATATGATCTCCATGTATAATACATAAGGGGGGATATGATCTCCATGTATAATACATAAGGGGGATATGATCTCCATGTATAATACATAAGGGGGGATATGATCACCATGTATAATACATAAGGGAGGATATGATCTCCATGTATAATACATAAGGGGGGATATGATCTCCATGTATAATACATAAGGGGAGATATGATCTCCATGTATAATACATAAGGGGGGATATGATCACCATGTATAATACATAAGGGAGGATATGATCTCCATGTATAATACATAAGGGGGGATATGATCTCCATGTATAATACATAAGGGGGGATGATGATCTCCATGTATAATACATAAGGGGGGATATGATGTCCATGTATAATACATAAGGGGGGATATGATCACCATGTATAACACATAAGGGGGGATATGATCTCCATGTATAATACATAAGGGGGGATATGATGTCCATGTATATTACATAAGGGGGGATATGATCTCCATGTATAATACATAAGGGGGGGATATGATAACCATGTATAATACATAAGGGGGGATATGATCTCCATGTATAATACATAAGGGGGGATATGATCACCATGTATAATACATAAGGGGGGATATGATCTCCATGTATAATACATAAGGGGGGATATGATCTCCATGTATAATACATTAGGGGGGATATGATCTCCATGTATAATACATAAGGGGGGATATGATCTCCATGTATAATACATAAGGGGGGATATGATCTCCATGTATAATACATAAGGGGGGATATGATCTCCATGTATAATACATAAGGGGGGATATGATCACCATGTATAATACATAAGGGGGGATATGATCTCCATGTATAATACATAAAGGGGGGATATGATCTCCATGTATAAATACATCAGTGGTTCATATAGTGAACTCGGTGTAGAGTTATTCCCCCTGAGGTCATCACAGAGGACAAGGGGGCACTCTTTACATCTGGAGGAAAAGAAATTTAATCTCCAAACACGGAAAGGTTTCTTCACAGTGAGAGCTGTGAGAATGTGGAATAGACTCCCTCAAGAGTTGGTTGTGGCCAGCTCAGTGGAATGCTTTAAAAAAGTCCTGGATTCTTTCTTAGATACACAGAATATAACTGGTTACTAACATTTATAGGTAAAGTTGATCCAGGGAATATCTGATTGCCTCTCGGGGGATCAGGAAGGAATTGTTTCCCCTGCAGGAGCAAATTGGATCATGCTTTGCTGGGGTTTTTTTTGCCTTCCTCTGGATCAATTGTGGGTATAGGATTATAATTATTTTTTTTTTTTTAGTTGAATTGGAATTTTTTTGTCTTTTTTCAGCCAGACTAACTATGTAACTACAGTTGCAAGAAAAAGTATTTGAACCCCTTGGGATTACGTGGAGTTTTGCATGAATTGGGCATAAAATGTGCTCTGAACGTCATCTAAGTCACAACAATAGAAGAACACAGTCTGCTGAACATAATACTACACAAACATTAGATGTTGCCATGGTTTAATTGCACATAACATGTAAACATTCACAGTGCAGGGAGGAAAAAGTATGTGAACCTTTGGACTTAATAACTGGTTGACCCTCCTTTGGCAGCAATAACCTCAACCAAACGTTTCCTGTAGTTGCAGATCAGACCTGCACAACCATCTGGAGTCATTTTGGACCACTCCTCTTCACAAAACTCTTTCAGTGTAGCAATATGCTTGGGATGTCTGGTGTGAATCGCTCTCTTAAGGTCATGCCACAGCATTTCAATTGGGTTGAGGTCAGGACTCTGACTGGGCCACTCCAGAAGGCGTA
Organism: Staurois parvus; assembly: GCF_062004578.1. Lineage (NCBI taxonomy): Eukaryota > Metazoa > Chordata > Amphibia > Anura > Ranidae > Staurois > Staurois parvus. The sequence goes on from NW_028318948.1 coordinate 53,133, forward strand.
TTCTGTGCTGTTGCAGCCATTGTTTTGTTGGCACCCGCCCGCAGGTCTGCAATTCTCTGTGCGGGTGATGTGGCTGCACGGATTTTCGTGCGGATCCGCAGCGGCACAACCCGCACAGATGTGAACCTAGGGTTAACCTCATTTTATCTTCAGAGTGATTGGCACCCATCCTTTATTCTATCGTGAGGAAAGTACCATCCCTGAGATGAATGTGCCTAGGCCTTATCGTTAAGTAAGTGGGCTTAGCACATGGACAACGTGGCGTTTTATTTAGCTGGTTGTCAGTCCTTTCCAATTCAGAACTATCCACATTAAATACTCACTGTAAGATCCCCTTCTTGAGAAATTGCCTGGGTGACAAACTGTAGACCTATAGGCAGGTCTTATACCCCATAGGTCCACCACGTAGTCCAATCAATCATATAAGAGTTCTTTTTTAAGGTTACGTGCACATTGGGCATTTTAATAACGCTGGTAACGTTAACTGAGTAAAGTCGTGACAAAAAAGTGAGTTTTTTAACGTTTTTGTATTAGCATTTAGCGGCATTTTGCCACATTTTTTAGTTAAAAAAAGTCAAAAAACGCTGGTTTGCTGCGATTTTCAGTGGTAGAGCACCTTTACAGCTAAAAAAAACTCCTCTAGAAACACACTAGTCCTGGGGTTTTTTTCCAGCCAAAAAACGTTGATTACAGTCTATGTGTGTACGGACACATAGGATAACCTGCTGGGGGGTTTACTGGCTGTAGAAAAAAACGTCAAAAGCAAAAACAGCCGCTGTAAAAATGTCCCGTGTGCATGAGGACTAATACCTGTCACATTGTGTATATAGTAATTGCACTTTTCCAGGTAAATCAGTAAGTAGAATAATGCAAGCAGATGGCATGAGAGCAGGATGTCAATAAGCGTTCGGTCCTGTTTGTGTACTGGGAGTGATAGCATTGTGCCATGAACTATGACTGCAAGTCTTATCAGAATCAAAGACTTCATTCTGCATGTTGAATCAGAGGTTAAGGTGTGTAATGCCAGGTTTTATATCTGCCGGGTGTGAATGTTTTGTCTGGATTATGACCATGTTACAGTATCATAAAAGAATAAAACGAATACAACATTAATGGAAACTCGTTACAAGTGTGTTTATCCAAGGATCTAAATATTCAGTCTCAAAGGGACTGTATGGTCTTCAATGCATTTTTTGAAAACTGGATGTAAAAAAGACACGTTTAATGTAAATCCTCCTAAAGATGAACTCCACACAAAAAGCTAAATACATAGTCGAGTTGTTTTACCTGCAAAAGGTTGCAGAGCAGAGCCTAGTTGGTGACCTGACTTTTCTTTACTGCAATTGAGCAACACAACCTGGTCACCTTCCCACCCCTAACCTGTGATTGGGCAATCAGCTTATCCCTCTTGCTGCTTGTCAGCACATGCGCATGTAGCAATCCTGATTGGCTCCTGGTGCTGCTGTACAGGGGATTGTGAAAGGTTGACACCAAGATAATACTGGTAGCAAAACTAGATGCTTTTACGAATACAATGACTTTGTATGGAATACATAACTGCATTATATGGCGCTTTATACCTGAGCAGGGTTCAGTAGTTCACATTCCTTTGTTACTTGATACTTTCATTGTTGTGTGAGATCAGTTCAGATCTCCCTTTTCTTCACTTCTTTTGATCCCATGATTGTTTGCAAAATGTACAGCAGTATATTTTATCAGTTATGTTCAGTTCTCAGACAGAAAGGAACACTATGGATTGGGCCGGGCAGAAATTCATTTCTTTATCCACTTAGATGAATTGCATTACACATACATTTTTTCTTTATGTTCATGTTTGTTTTTTCATTTGACAGTGCATGCATTATTATTTTATCCTGTAAGGAAACCTAGAGCATATCTTCAGCCAGTGCATTTTATTATTGCAATGTTCATCTTAAATTTGATGTGGCTTTCACATTTTTAATGCTTGTTGTCCCATGTTTACAATACAGCATTTAACATATAAATTTGTTAGCTACAGTTGCAAGAAAAAGTATGTGAACCCCTTGGGATTACGTGGAGTTTTGCATGAATTGGGCATAAAATGTGCTCTGAACGTCATCTAAGTCACAACAATAGAAGAACACAGTCTGCTGAACATAATACTACACAAACATTAGATGTTGCCATGGTTTAATTGCACATAACATGTAAACATTCACAGTGCAGGGAGGAAAAAGTAGACACCCTAAGTGACAATGTCTACATTGGGTCCAATTAGCCATTCCCCCCCTCCCCCCGGTGTCATGTGACTCGTTAGTGTTACAAGGTCTCAGGTGTGAATGGGGAGCAGGTGTAAATTTGGTGTTATCGCTCTCACTCTCTCTTATTGGTCACTGGAAGTTCAACATGGCACCTCATGGCAAAGAACTCTCTGAGGATCTGAAAAAAAGAATTGTTGCTCTACATAAAGATGGCCTAGGTTATAAGAAGTTTGCCAAGACCCTGAAACTGAGGTGCAGTACGGTGGCCAAGACCATACAGTGGTTTAACAGGACAGGTTCCACTCAGAACAGGCCTCGCCATGGTTGACCAAAGAAGTTGAGTGCACGTGCTCAGCGCCAGAGGTTGTCTTTGGGAAATAGATGTATGAGTGCTGCCAGCTATGCTGCAGAGGTTGGAGGGGTGGGGGGTCAGCCTGTCAGTGCCCAGACCATACGCCACACACTGCATCAAATTGTCTGAAAGGCTGTCGTCCCAGAAGGAAGCCTCTTTGCTGAAGACAAGCAGACTAAGGACATGGATTGCTGGAACCATGTCCTGTGGTCTGATGACACCAAGATAAACTGATTTGGTTCAGATGGTGTCAAGCTTTTGTGGCGGCAACCAGGTGAGGAGTACAAAGACAAGTGTGTCTTGCCTGCAGTCAAGCATGATGGTGGGAGTGTCATTGTCTGGGGCTGCATGAGTCCTGCCGGCACTGGGGAGCTACAGTTCATTGAGGGAACCATGAAAGCCAACATGTACTGTGACATACTGAAGCAGAGCATGATCCCCTCCCTTCGGAGACTGGGCCGCAGGGCAGTATTCCAACATAACGACCCCAAACACACCTCCAAGACCACCACTGCCTTGCTAAAGAAGCTGAGGATAACAGTGATAGACTGGCCAAGCATGTCTCCAGACCCAAACCCTATTGAGCATCTAAGGAGCATCCTCAAATGGAAGGTGGGGGAGCGCAAGGTCTCTAACGTCCACCAGCTCTGTGATGTCGTCATGGAGGAGTGGAAGAGGACTCTAGTGGCAACCTGTGAAGCTCTGGTGAACTCCATGCCCAAGAGGGTTAAGGCAGTGCTGGAAAATAATGGGAGCCACACAAAATATCGACACTTTGGGCCCAATTTGAACATTTTCACTTAGGGGTGTACTCACTTTTGTTGGTGTTGAGTTATTTTGAGGGGACAGCAAATTTACCTGTTATACAAGCTGTACACTGACTACGTCACATTGTAGCAAAGTGTCATTTCTTCAGTGTTGTAACATGAAAAGATAGAATAAAATATTTACAAAAATGTGAGGGGGGGACTCACTTCTGTGAGATACTGTATACAGTATTAGTTTATTCTCCATAGGGACTTACTGTACACCATGAAAATGATTCTTTTGGCACAACAGAGTGCCCCAGCAGCTCTCCTGCACGTGTTGTGGAAATGTCCAAAACGTTTCCGCTATTGGCAAACAATGTTAGATGCTATAAACAAGACTTATTCTCAGTCATCTACTGTATCCTGTAAGGCCTCGTGCACACTGGGCATAAATATGCTGTATTTGCGGGTGTTTGGATTTTTTTCTTTCAGCCTGAAGAGGCAACTGTATGTTAGCCTGTGTGTCCATACACATTGGGGCGTTTACAGGCTTGAAAAAAACAAACAGTTTTTGAGGAGCTTTTAGGCAGAATAAACACTTGATGACCCTAAATGTGGTGTTTAACCAATTCAATACCGGGCAATTTTACACCTTCCTGCCGAGGCCATTTTTCAGTTTTCAGCGCTCTCATACTTTGAATGACAATTGCGCGGTCATACAACATTGTACCCAAACTAAAATTTTATCATTTTCTTCAAACAACTAGAGCTTTCTTTTGGTGGTATTTAATCATCGCTGGGGTTTTTATTTTTTGCTAAATTAACAAAAAAGACCAAAAATTTTGAAAAATTTATGTTATAAAGTTTGCAAATAAATAATTGTTCGTCATAAATTTAGGCCGAGATGTATTCTGCTACATGTCTTTGGTGAAAATAACCCAAATTAGGATGTATTTTTTAGTTTGTAGGAAAGTTATAGAGTTCACAAACTACGGTATAGATCTGAATATTGATCAATCCTGAAGTACTGACAGCCAATCTAATTTCTTGAACTCAAAGAATGTCAGAATAGTACAGATATCCCCAAATGACCCCTTTTTGCAGAGTAGACAGTCCGACGTACTTCATAAGAGGAATGGCGAGTTTTTTGAAGTCGTATTTTTTTTGTCATAATTTTTCGGAAAATGAAAAAATAAAAAAAATTATTTTCACTATTTTTTTTTTACATATTGTCACCAGTGCAGTACAGCGTCATCATATAACTGGCATGGCGGTGATCAGGGACACTGACTGGTGACAGTGTGAAAAAAATATATATATTTTTATTTTAAATTTTTTATTAATTTTTTTTTCTTTTTTTTAAGATTTTTTTTTCATATTTCACTATGTCCAAAGTAGTACAATGTTACCATAGTAACATTGTACTACTTTGGGGAAGTGATCAGTATTTTTTTTTTTTTTTACACAATTTGCTTATAGCAAAGAATTTCTTTGCTATAAGCAAGCATTTACCTGAATGACATCGATTCATTCAGGGTTTTTTTTTTTTTTGTGCTTGGCTGTGATTTGGCCACAGCTAATCACATGACATGTGCATGTGATTAGCTGTGACCATTCACAGCTAGCCAGTAGTATACAATGGATGGCATGAATGAAGCCATCCATTGTATACAACTGTCATGTGACCTACTGTGATTGGGGCCGGTACTCAGATCTGTCATCGGCCGTGTCCGAGGTACACGGCCGGTGACAGATCGTGCCGCTGTGCGGCTCTGCAAGCGCGTGAACTGCGCATGTGCCGCCATATGGCGTCCTCCCGGAAAGGTAATGCACTTTTGCGGACGCCATTTGGCCATAGGCCGGGCATCAAATGGTTAAGTGCGTCAAATTTTTCAAGTGTAATTTTTTATTTTTTTGGGGGGAAAACTGCCTATAAACATAAATGCGCGTAAGAACACCTAAACGCATGTACAGTACTCTCCGTAGGAATGTTTTTTATGCTGCTTTTTTTCCTGCCAGCAGTTCTGGCTTTTTTTCTGTTGCCTAGTGTGCATGGACCCTATCACAAATGATGATTACAACTTTAAGGCTCCATGCACACCTGGCGTTTTAATAACGCTGGTAACGTTAGCTGTGTAAAGTCACGTTAAAAACATGAGTTTTTCAGTGTTTTTGCATTAGCGTTCAGCTGCATTTTGCGTTTGCGTTTTTAGCGGGTTTTTTCTTTACCAGAAATTTTTTTTATTTTTTTTCTCATAAAAATGTCCAAAAACGCCGGTTTGCCGCGTTTCATCACGTTTTGCCACGTTTTTCAGCATTAGAGCATTTGTACAGCTAAAAAACTCTAGAAACCCAATAGTTTTGGGTTTTTTTCCAGCCAAAAAACGCCAACTACAGTCTATGTGTTGGTTCGAATCCCAACCACAGCACCATCTGCCCGGAGTTTGCATGTTCTCCCTGTGCCTGCGTGGGTTTCCTCCGGGTACTCTGGTTTCCTCCCACACTCCAAAGACATGCTGGTAGGTAATTGGCTCCTGTCTAAATTGGCCCTAGTATATGTATGAATGTGAGTTAGGGACCTTAGATTGTACGCCCCTTGAGGGTTAGGGACTGATGTGAATGTACAATATATATGTAAAGCGCTGCGTAAATTGACAGAGCTATATAAGTACGTGAAATAAATAAATAAATGTGTGCATGGACACATAGAATAACATGCTGGGGGGTTTACTGGCTGTAGAAAAAAATGTCAAAAGCCAAAAACAGCCGCTGTAAAAACATCCCGTGTGCATGAGGACTTATTCTTGATGCCTATGTGTCAAAGCCAGGGGCGGACTGACCATTTGGAAACTCGGGCACTGCCCGAGGGCCCGGGGTCAGTAGGGGGCCTCATGAGATGCCCCTGGTACCTTTTCATAGGCTTTTTTGAGTTTGGGCAAGGACACAGGGGCCCCATGACCCCTATTGCCCGGGGGCCCCATGAGTTTTCAGTCCCTCCCTGGTTAAAGCTTATGTTTTCTTGGTGTTGCAATCAATCAATGCATTTTTTCTCCTTTTGTATCAACATTACAAAATGTAAGACCCAGGGGCGGACTGACAACTCATGGGGACCCCGGGCAATAGGGGATCATGAGGCCCCTGTGTCCTTGCCCAAACTCAAAATACCTATGAAAAAGGTACCAGGGGCATCTCATGGGGCTCCCTACTGACCCCGGGCCCTCTGGCAGTGTCCGAGTTTCCAAATGGTCAGTCCGCCCCTGGTAAGACCCAATAAAAAATTATTTAGAAGATTATATTTTTTCATATTTTGATGCAATCAAGCTTTTTTATTTTTTTTTCTTCTCTCCATATTAAAAAATGTCATTTGAATGGACTGTGGTTGCAGCCAGCCTTGGACAGGTAGAACCTCGTTTTCTGCTTCTTATCTGAGTTACGTTCCCTATTCTATCCTCAGGATTTATTCCAGCCAAGTCGGCATTGATATGCAGACCCGATGTACATTCGGATAATGGATCCACTTTATTTGCTGGTCGCTGAAAAGCCTTTTATTGATATTGTTGACAGCCCAGTGTCATCTATAATTAGTTCCTCCAAGTTTGCAGGCAGGCTATGTATAAATAGATAGTGTAGCCATGGCTAGATGATAGAATTACCTAAAGTCAGTCTTGTCAGTGACCTAGCGTTCAACACAGAGCGAACGTCATGTCACCAATGCCTGTGCATTAAATCTAGCTGTGATTGTATACATCAGCGGGAGGAGGATATGGATCCGGATGGAGGGAAGAAGTACCCTCGCTACCTCTCCAACAAGAAGCTGAAAGAAAATTTCCTGCAGGCTCTGCAATCAAACGACTACGTCGCTGTGGAAAATATGCTCAACGATGGCAACATAGACGTGGACACGGTGTTTGAAGTGGAAGATGAGAAACTTATTTTGGCTTCTTACAAAGCAGGTATAAAATAACAGAGTAATGGTATCTTACAGCACCTGGGTGCTGGGTTCAATCCCAAAGGCTCCTAAAGAGACACTGAATCTGGTGCAGCTGGGCATAGTGACCAATCGGCTTCCAGGTTTTATTGCCAAAGCTTAATTGAACAAGCTGAAGCTAGAAGCTGATTGGCTACCATGTACAGCTGTACAAGATTCTGAGTGCTCCAGTTTTAGGAAATTTTCCCTACTTTCAGCTATGCAAGGTAAAGTGACAGCAATTCCCATTTGGGGGCCACCCTGACCCCCCCTAACACTAACCTTGCCGGTTCTCACCCCTTTTCTTCATTCTGCCACAGATGGTACTGAAATCACTGGTTTTCGATTACCCTGGGAGAATGGTGACATTACTCTCTAGGTCATGTGCCAGCAGGGCTGCTATCAGAAACCACAGAGCCCCATACAGCCAACCTGACAGGGTTCCCCCCCGACCCCCCCCAAAAAAAACACAGTGATTGGTACCGATCACTCATTGTGTTCATTCAGGAAAGAAAGGGAATGGTAAATGTGACATTTTTACTGGACTCTTCGCCCACTCTCCATCATGAAGGATCCTATTGTGTGCTTGCAGCTACCAATGGGAATGAGAGGAGTGGGGGCAGCAGGGGGAAATGTATGGTGTACAGGGAGGTGGTGGGTGCACTGGGGTGGGGCAATTACTGTAACCGTTTCCCTGTATGGATCTCTCTGTAGCAGCTGAAAGCTGTCTTCTTCCCTCTCCCTCCCGCTGGCTTTCAGATGCTGCAGAAAGAGCCATACAGGGGATTGGTTTCAGTAATTGCCCCCCACCGTGCCGATCACCCTCCCTCACTCTTCCCCCACTCACCATGAAGAATCCTATTGTGTGCTTGCAGCTGTCAGTGGGAAGGAGAGGAGGGAAACTGGAAGCACTGCGGGGGTGGGGACACACAGGGTGGCCTGGGCAGCAGGGGGAGTGGTGTATGGTGCTCAGGGGGGGTGATGGGTGCAGCGTCAGGGGGGGGGGCAGTTACTGGAATCGATCCCCTGTACGGCTCTCTCTGCAGCAGCTGAAAGGCAGCGGGAGGGAGAGGAGAAGAAGCCAGCTGAAGAGAGCCATACAGGGGATCGGTTCCAGTAATTGCCCCCCACCATGCCGATCACCCTCCCTGCCCACATCCGATTCACCCAGCTGCCTGGGCCCTGTACATGAGGGCTGGTGGTACCCACTTATCCACGGCCCTGTGTGCCAGAGTTCAAGCATAGTAATTGGCTGCAAGGCCTGTCACAGAGGTGCAGGTCCCATATCTGGAAGTGCTCAGCAGGGTCAGGAGTGTCCATTGAAGAGACACTGTATGAGCAAGGGAACTACACTACATCTAAGCACCACAAACCAAAAATGCCATTTCATTCATTTTTAATATTCAAAGCGAACTCCCCCATCCATCCATGTCTACATGCTTTATTTTGCTCAGAAATCACTTTGAACCCCCACCCAGCACTTCTGGCCCTGGCCATGTTGAGTAAGGGCAAATAATGCATGTAGCATTTACTTTCTGAAATCCATCTGCCCTTAGCCCAGGCATGCAGGCAGGAGGGTATGCTTAGCTGAGAAATCCCATTTTCCCCTCTTGAAAACTCCTAGGATGTATGACATCTTTTTGTCCTAGGTCAGAAAGCAGGAAGTAACTGAAGAAAAAAGTTTAAAACAAGTAAATATGATATACTTTCCTATATATTTACTAAAGCTAGTAGCATAAGGATTAAAAATTGCCAATGCTGATTGAGAGAGTGAAGTTTAATAAAGGGACACTTACCTGTCCAGAGATTCAGTGCTATTCTCACCCAGGACAGTTACATAGTTGGTAATACTGAATAAAGACACCAGTCCATCCAGTTCAACCTGTGTGTTTGAGTGGGTTCATAATAAAAATCATATCCCTGTGTGTTTGCTAAAAAGCCCATCCAAAAGCTTTTTGAAACTATCAATACTTCCCGCTGACACCACCGATTGTGGAAGAGAGTTCCACATCCTTACAGCCCTGACAATGAAACAAACCCTATGCAGTTTAAGGTCAAACCGCTTCTCTTCCAGTTTCATTGAGAGGCCCGTGTCTTCTTCCACTCCCTGAGACTGAATAGTTGATTCTTTATTCTAGAATTCCCATTAAGATATTTGTATATCGCTCTCATATCTCCTCCCAAGCGTCTCTTCCTAAGGGAGAATAAGTTCAATGTTTGTAGTCCTTCCTCATAACTGAGGTCCTCCAGCCAGGGGCGGACTGACCATTGGGAAACTCGGGCACTGCCCGAGGGCCCGGGGTCAGTAGGGGGCCCCATGAGATGCCCTTGGTATCTTTTTCATAGGCTTTTTTGAGTTTGGGCAAGGACACAGGGGCCCCATGATCCCCTATTGCCTGGGGGCCCCATGAGTTGTCAGTCCGCCCCTGCCTCCAGCCCTCTTATTAGATTTGTTGCTCTTCTCTGGACTCTCTCCAGTTCCAGCTCATCCTTCCTGAGAACTGGTGACCAGAACTGGACAACATACTCCAGATGTGGTTTTATAAAGTGGCAGGATTGTAGTTTTATCTCTTGAGGAGCAAAGTGATTTTTGAGGGGCTGCTAGTTCCTTGTTTGTAAAGGACAGCTGCTACTGATCCGCAACGACTGATGGCTTTCAGGAAAAGAACAGTCCAGGATCTGCCTTTGTACATAGGAGGGAAGTGCCCCCCTTTCATTGTTTCAAGCCAAACTGGGCATCCCATAATCCATATTTCCCCATCCAAGTTAATTTCCCTTAATAAAATACCAAAACCAAACCCATGGACTGGTCATTGTCCCTGGATGCAAGTTGGTGTGAGGAATACCTGTTGCCTGGATGTGCGGAGAGAGGCTTAGGGATACCCACAAGGGTAGCGCTACACAAAGGATTTGCAATTTTGTTTGGACACTATTGGTCACTTCTACCAGACAACACAGCCAGGAGGGTGACACCACATTCTCTGTTAAAATTAAAGCGGAGTTCCGCTCGACCTATCAAAAAATAAAAGTCAGCAGCTACAAAAACTGTAGCTGCTGACTTTTAGAAACAGCCACTTACCTGTCCCTCAGTACCTTGGTGTGTCCCCTGCAGCCCGTTTCACCAGCCGTCCTCTATTCCAGGAGGCCGGCATCTTCAGTTGTGGGCACCCGGCTCTGACAGCTTGCGGCTTCACAGCTGGGTACCCACTGCGCATGCGCAAGTAGCGCTGCGCTTCCTGAATGGTTCTGTAGTCTTCTGGGACCTGTCATGTGTCCCAAAAGACTACAGGGAGGGGGGGGGGGACTCCTTCTGTTTCTGATCGCCTATGCGATCGGACCGGAAGTGGGAGCAGGTACCTGTCAAATTCCCCCCCCCCTCGCTCCCCAAAGGTGCCAATCCTTAATGGGGAGCGGGGGAGCAGTCCTTAAAGCGGAACGTCCCCTTTTGGGTGGAGCTCCACATTAAGGAATGCAGTGGTGCCACTGCCCCACCCCCAGCCTGCTCGTACAATGAAGTTGTGCTCACTCTGCTCCCTCCTCCAATCAGTATCTTCCCTGCCAGCACATATACATGCAGCAAAGACTGATTGGCTCTAGAGCATACCTTCCCTCTCCTAGTCTGAGTGCTGCTTTGTAGGATATGACAGGAAGCTAAAATGAAAACAGATTCAGGTACTTATATTAGTTGCATGTAGAATACATGTAGTATTTTTTTTTTTCACAACAATTTTGAGTTTACTGTATATCTTCTCAGCTTTAAAATGACCCTGCTTAGAGGACAACACAGGGATCTTGGGTTCAATGACCAGCATGACCGTGTTTGATCTGCATTTTTATGCTTTTGCCCTTTTTACTTGGATAGGCTTCTTTATGTTCGAGAAGAATATTTGCTCTATTGGCCTGGAGTCTATCCATAGCTGCACTGGGATGTGAACGATTTAATATAGTCTGTAAACTGCCGCTGAATAGGTCAGGGTCATAAAGACAACCGATGCATTCTGGGCCATGAAAGACAGGTTGGCACCACCTTTTCCATGAGCAGGGTTACATCAGTGGAGTACCAGGGTTGCATTGCAGAGATTTATTATGGCAGGATGACTAGGCACTTACTCCGGGGATTATATAATGCAGCCCATTGTTGTATTATACGGCTCCATGAAGCTGTGCCACAAATTGCATCATCCGCTTACACTGATAGGTGAAAGAATACTCAACAGTCACCAGCACACGCAACACACATAAATGTAATAGTAAAGTGCTACTATTTTTTTTTTATATATATATATATTTCAAATATTTTTATTAATTTTAAGCAGTATAAAACAGAGGCAACAAAACACGCCCACGCAGGGGCTATCAATTGCACAGATAAAAAATGCAAAATAGAAAAAACAGTGCTCTAACGCCAACAGGGCAAAAGGTACGTCCACGCAAGGGGCTCAGACCATCCTGAACTCAGCGGCCAGACTCATCCACCTCACCAACCGCTCCACCTCTGCCACCCCCCTCTGTCATTCCCTTCACTGGCTCCCTATTGCCCAACGCATTAAATTCAAACTACTCACTCTGACCTACAAAGCCATTCACAACACTGCCCCTAACTACCTCACCAACCTGACTCCCAGGTACCACCCTACCCGTACCCTTCGCTCCTCACAGGACCTCCTTATGTCTTGCTCCCTGGTCTCCTCCTCCCACGCATGACTGCAAGACTTCTCCAGGTCCTCCCCCATCCTCTGGAACTCACTACCCCAATCCATCAGACTGTCACCTTCCCTCCTCACCTTCAGGCGCTCCCTGAAACCCACCTGCAGGCGTATTTTAAAGGCCCAAAAAGACCTATCCAGTCCGATGCAGTGCGGTAATGTAGGTACCTTAATGTGCATATATTTATTTAAATGGACTGCCAACGCAACACAACAGACCTGAAATCAGACCTGCAATAATTTGTCTGAAGCCATGCACTACAATACATAGCAGTGTGTGTTGTAATGTCCTATAAATCAGGTGCATTTTCTAGTGTTGTAATTATTTTTACCTTTTTTTGATAATTTTTTATTTTATTTTACTTTATTACTTTATTTTTTAATTTTATTTTTTATTTATTTATTTTTTTTAACTTTGAATTTTAACAAATGGCACCATAATGAATTGTGTTATCCGCGTTGCATTTTTACCGCATGCTTTCAAAATGCCTAGGTGTGAATGGGCCCTGAGATAAACGCAGTTTTTGTTTTGCAGCTTATAGAACATTATAATTGCTATATAGGAAATTTTGTGGAAGAAAGAGCATGTCTGAGAATGTCTTTTTTAAATTGTATTTCTTATCTTTTTTTTACTTTCAATTTTAACAAATGGCACCATAATGCATTCTGTTACCCACGCTGCATTTTTACCGCATGTTTCCACAATGCCTAGGTGTGAATGGGCCCTGAGATAAACGCAGTTTTTGTTTTGCAGCTTATAGAACATTATAATTGCTATATAGGAAATTTTGTGGAAGAAAGAGCATGTCTGAAAATGTCTTTTTAAAATGTTATTTCTAATCTTTAGACTGAACAAAAAACGCACATTAAAAATTATATTATTTTGTTTTTTTCACCAGGTAACTATGAAATATTGCATATGGTCATTTCATATTTACAACTTGCAGCCAACAGGCGGGTAATGAGCTCTTAACTACAGAAAAAACAAAAAACACTGCACTTGGGTAAGATAGCAGTAGCTGCCAGCACCAAGAGTTTGCATATATAGACTCAGAAAACATAAAATTAGGGTTAGGAGCTCTGATGTGAATGAGGATTGATATAATTGAACCCCATCCAGGTGGCCCAGGTTGACGCCAAATTATTGCCGCATCATAAGGATAAAGTGGTCGTAAACCTCAGCCATATAGATAAAATATGAACAAAGCACATATCCCTGTGGTGCATACTTTTCTCAATCCAGAGCACAAAGTGTCACATCTGTCTGCTGCCTTGTTCCTCTGCTATTTGTATGAATCACTTCTGACAGGTTTCCTGATACCAAGAGGTAAAAAGGAAACCTGAGGGAGCTCCAGCACACAGCCTTTGATTGACAGCCTCAGCTCTGTTCCTGTGTGCTGTGTGCTGTGTGAAGTGAGGGTGTGTCCCTTCCTTCCAATCAGCTCTCAAAGCTCTTGTACAGCATGTAACTGCAGCTCCACGCCCCCTGCTTTGTGAGTCTGTGAAAAATACTTTTCATCTCTGAGTTTTACAAGGATTTACAGATCAAATGGCTGCAGATAAACAGGTACAACCTATGTAGAAGGATTAGTTTTATCTCTGTGCATCATCTGAAGCCAGTCCCTTCAGTGGCAAAATATAAGGGTTTACAACCCCTTTAATGTTGTTCTCTGCATTAATGAAGACCGCCCGCTGCCGCTGGTGAAAGGAGAAGACCAGAGAATGGTGTGACTGGCCAGAAAACTGCAGGAAAAAAGTTATTAAGCTGTGGAAAGGGATGCAGGAAGTAAGCGGAGGATGGGGTCTGGGGGGTGAAACAGCATTTCTGCTTTAAATATTCATATGCGTTATTTCATATTTACCTTATTAAAAAAAAAAACATTATATAAAAAAAAATTCATATTTACCTTATTAAAAAAAATAAAAACATTTTATAAAAAATATAATTTATTAATAATATTACTTTGTTTACTGTGCTTGGAAATCATATGCATATCAACACTACACATCACCCCTAAAATAGTAAAATGGATTTCTACATTTTTTCCAAGTCTGCCCTATCTCTGTGCTCTCAGCTCACATGGTGTAATCTTGATATTTCTAGGCTACTGGTTGCCCAGTTTTAAACTGACTTCATCATGGGCGACAGGTCTGCACATCACGGTGATGCTGGGGCACTTGGAGAGTCTGCTGGTTCTGCTGGAACACAATGCCTCTATCAACAGTAAACCCAATGGGAAGACACCGTTACACGTGGCCTGTGAGGTCGCTAACCTAGAATGCGTCAAAGCCCTGACCAGCCATGGAGCAAAACTGAATTCCTTCTCCATGAGTGGCCATGCTCCTCTACATTACTGCAAGACCAAGGAGTCGGTGAGGTGCGCCAAAGAGCTGATATGGGCTGGTAAGAGAGTCAGTTTTTCTAAATCTAATCACTGCAAATGCTTAGGCAACACAAAGGGCAACAATGAATTGCAAAGTGCATATCAACTACTGCAAAGAAAAGTAAAATTCTCCCGCAGTGGGATTGCAATTAAGAAAAAGGACACATACTATATGGCCAAAGGTGTAGACACATGGCCATCACACATATATGAGCTTGTTGGACATCCCGTTCCAAAACCATGACCAATGATAGGAAGCTGGCATCCCATTATTGCTATAACAGACTCCACTCTTCTGGGAAGGTGTTCCACAAGATTTTGGAATGGTGGATTTTGGAAATTTGTGTCCATTCACCCAGAAGAACATTTATGAGGTCAGGTACTAATGTTGGGTTAGAAGACCTGGCTAACAATTGGTGTTCCAATTTATCCCAAAGGTGTTCACTAGAGCTGAGGTCAGGGCTCTGTGCAGGTTCTTCCACAGCAAACTTGTCAAACCATGTCTTTATGATGCTGACTGAATAGCTGGTTGTTAAAACCGCATCTTTAACAACCATAACTATGGTATGGTTGGATGGTATGGATTTTGGAGGGAAAAAATGTTTGGCTTGGGGTCCCCCCAAAAGCTATACCAGACCCTTAGGCATGCCACTCCCCAAAAAATCCATACCAGACCTTTATCTAAGCATGCAGTCCGGCAGGCCAAGAAAGGGGGGGGGGGCAAGTGAGTGCCCCTTCTCCTTCTGACCCTTACAAGGCCAACCTTCCCTATAACCCTGGGCGGTGGCTGTGGGAGTGTGGGGGGGGGTGACTTATCAGAATCTGGAAGCCCCCTTTAATAAGGGTCCTCCAGATCCCAGCACCCTCATGTGAATAAGTATGGAGTATATAGTACAGCTACTCATTCAACAAAAAAAAGTCAATGTAAATAAAAACCCAGAGACAGTTTTTGACGTGCCCTTAATTTAAAAAAAAACAGTAAAATAAATTTCCCTGAAATAGATCCAAGGTCAAACACAATAAACGTCAACTCGCACAAAAAGAACCTAAAAAAAACTCGCCACCTGCCGAACACAACGTGTCTCATGGAGAGATACTCACTGAATGACAGATAAACATGGGGGCAAAACAAAAAAAAATGTTTCGCGTGTAGATGTCTACCAGGAAAACCTGCTATGCATCTACATTCCTGAAACTCTGCAAAGCATTAGAAATCTGTCAAGACAACTTCAAAATTTGAAAGTATTTTACTGACGTTTTCAGCCAGTCTATGTGAGCATTCCATTGTGAAGGGAAAGATTCCTGCAACAGTGCATATTAGGGGCATGAAGAATTGTAACGCGACTATGTTACTGGTTGCAGAAGACAAAGGCAGAATGGACCCCTAGGCAAGGTTGCAGATTCCCCCCACCCCTTGATTATAATGGGAACAGAGAAGCCACCCCATCTGCATTGTCTGCACTGGCATGGCCCAATAAAAAAAACAAGTGCCTACAAGTGCATCCTCCAAAAATGAAAGGAGGGTGCACAGCTCTGACCTACGTGGTTTACTACAGAAGCATAAAAATTTAAACTGCCCTCCATGTACAGTACATCCACCAGATCCTAGGCTCATGACTAGGTTGCCCTGTGAATGATAAGGCTCTGACAACAGCTTTACCCCAATTCAAAATGTTAGTTATATACAGAAAATGTTTTGTCGTCCTCAGGAGCCAATGTAAACTTGGAAAGTAATGACCATGCCGAAGAAACACCACTACACACTGCAGCCCGAGTCGGAATTCCGGAACTTGTTGCTTTTTATGTCAACCATGGTGCCATGGTGGACAGTCCCAACTCCAACCTAGAGACCCCTCTGGCCACTGCCGCCTACTGGGCACTGAACATCAAGGAGCAGAAATACAGCGACAAACATCACTTGATCTGCAGGATGCTACTGGATTATGATGCTGAGGTCAATACCAGAGATATTGACTTAAAAACGCCGCTACACAAAGCAGCATGGAACTGCGACCACATTTTAATGCATATGATGCTGGAGGCAGGAGCACAGGCCAATGCCATGGACTGCAATGGATGCGCCCCTCAGCAGTATGTGCTAAAAGTTACATCTGTGCGGGCAGCTGGCCAGCCAGACATCTGCTACCAGCTTTTGCTGAATCACGGGGCTGCCAGGATATACCCACCACAGTTCCATAAGGTAAGTTTGTGCCTAATTTTTTACATTATTTTTAATATCATTATGACTATTTTATTGAGGGTTAGTCAACCTTTGAAAGGTAGAGATCTACCTGCACAACATGGAAGAGATCAAAAAAAGGTGCCCCCTTTTTTTTTTTTTTTTTTTAAGTATTTAACTAGCAAACCCCCAAAAAGGTAAAGGCAGCATGAAGAAAACCAAGAAAAATAGATAAAAAAAACCAATTTATTTATTTATTTTAATAAAATGTTTTATTTTATAAAAATCTAAAATTAGCCTATCCTAAATATTAGCTTCAACAAGAAACTCAACATTTGCCTTCACTATTTTCTATGTCTGGGGAGTAACTGGTCACTGGCCCCACAAGACTGATAGAGGAGTCCATCAGAAAGGCAGAACCACTGGACCTGCAGGCTGACTTGCTTGACTGGGGAAGGGGGTGTCAGGAGGACATGGTATACTGAGGGGTCAGGAAAGCACAATACTGGGGTGTCAGAAGAGCACAGTACTGGGGATCAGGAGGGCTGGAGGTCAGGAGATCATGGTACTGAGCTTCAGGAGGGCTGGGGAGTGTGAAGGGCATGGTACAGGTGGGTCAGGAAGGCACACTACATGGGGGTCAGGAGAGTATGGTACGGGGGGTCAGAAGGACACAGTATTGGGGTGTAGAAGGGTACCATACTGGGGGGGGCATAAGAGTACAGTACTGGGAAGGTCAGGAGGGCATATTACAGGGGAGCAGGGCAGGAGGGCAGAGAAGTAGTTTCCTGATGCAGAGTGGCACAGAGAAGCTGCTGTGGCAGATCTACTTATTCTGGTGTATTGATCCCCGCCACTCCTCCCCTTTTGTCTATCCCACATGAAGTCACCCACAACATTGGATTGACTGAAGAGGAGGGCCAGTTGTGATCAGCGCACTACACTCAGGGGGACAAGAACCCAAAATTGCCCAAGCTCTGTCAAAGCTGATAGCAAATCATGAGTGGCAGAGGCGTCCCCCGCCTCAAGAATACAAGGGGCATGCTGTGGGTGGGTATTGCCTCCGCTGCTTAGGACTGGTTTTCAGAGCTTCCTGGCTGGACAGCTCAGGCAACAAACATGCCTGAGCCCATTACTTCCCTGCCCTGCTTTGCCTCTCTGTGGGAGAAGCAGGGTGGGAGGGCAGCAACGTGAATGTGATTTACCCATCACCTGCCCATGGTCAACAGGTATTAAACTATTGAATTTAAAACCATTTTAAGCTACAAATAAAATTATTTATTTTGCTTTGGATAGGAAGTGTTGGAAGTTCCATTTGGTTTTTATTGCTGTCTTTGTTCCTAACGAGGAGATTACATTTCTGTCCTCAGGAGGCTCTGCTTATAATCTGTGAAGTGGAGAACTACTTGTTTGAAGACTGGGTAGAAGACTTGAATGGATATGTGGGACAGAACATCAACACTAAATACAGAAAATTAAAATGATAATTTTTTTTAAATATGTCTAAAAATAAAAAAAATAAAAGCATGTGCCAATATAAATAGGCCATTTAACATTTTTAACCATATATACCCCAATTATTACCTGCTGTATACACAACATTATATTTGGCAATCAAGGTATACTGGATATGGTCAGAGGATGGAAATGTATAAGGCCTAATCATATCACCACATATTTTTATGACATTTTATTTTATTTTTGATACATATTTAATAAAATAAATAGTTTTAAAAGAGAAAGTTCAGCAATGAAAAAAAAAAAAGGACAATCACACTCACCTAGATGGATGTAGCACCAATCCCAGCTGCATCTTTCCCCCACCAGCTCTAAGGCCGAGAACTGAGTGATCAGACACCGCTCATTGCTCAGTTCTTGGTCTTCAGCCTGCAAGGTGTTGGTGACTGTCAATCACCAGCTCTCTGCATTGTCCCTTCAGTGCTCACTGGAATGTTGGACATTAAAGTCAGGATCTATCCTGAGCCGGCAAACTGATGTAAGCCAACAGCGGGCTTTAGCCCCCTGTCGGTTGAAAATTGGTCACATTAGTGCAGAATGAAGTGCACTCCTGTGATCCATAGAAGAAGCATAACCAAAATAGCTTTGGCAAAACTTCTCCTTTAATGATTATATTTGGTGTTGGGTACCTCTAAAGTCCATCTCATTGCATATTTTCCAATTCTCTCCAAAACTAAATTTAATAAACAGCTGGAGTTAGGGTTTGCCACCACCATCACTACCAAAGTTTCCTCACCCTCTAGCTAATTACTTAATTATGTTTAAAAAATACACAAAAACCTTAAATACTTACCTGAAAATGTTGTTCTGTGATCACGTGCCACATCAAGTCTTCTGGACAGCCATGTGGTGAGCTGGAGACTTTCTTTTTGGATGTCCATGGACTGGGTGCTTAAGACCCTATCATGCTGTTGACTAGTCTATTTGGCAAAGAGCAATGCCAAGACCAGTTGGCAGCATACTTGACTCATGGAAGAGAAGTCGTTGAGGGTCACTTGATGGCTTACTCAGGTAAGTTAAAAACAGCTTTAGAGGGCTTATAAAAATATTTGTGACTATGGGGGCTTGATATCCATGTTTTTCTTGTAATGCCTAGGCAGGTTACATTATATTTCAGTACATAGATATGGTATATGTAAGTGTATATATCCTTAGTATCCATATAAAATGTGGTTACTCCACTCACAAAATTATGTTGACTGAGACCATAGTGGAGCAGAGAAGGCTCTCATTACATCACTGGAGCATTTTTTTTTCTTGGTTCAGACCTGTTCAGCCTTGACTCAGATGTTTTATTCTTTAATCCTGATGGCACTTGGCTAGGCCAGGTTTAGTGAAATCCTCTGGATGCCAGACAGCTAAAATAATATAGGTATATGAAACACCGATCTATACCTATCAAATATCTATCAGCTGCTGTATTAGAGACCCTCTGGTATCCAAGATATATACATATACAATATACAGCATTGGAATATAGCATACAGATATTCCTATGAGAGAATAAATTCATATATACAGTTGTGCTCAAAAATTAGAATTCCCTGGCAGAAATTGTGACACTTTGACAATTATATTGAAAATATGATTGATCATGCCAACAAACTGTTTTTTAATTAAGGATAGTGATCATGTGAGATGAGGAAATAGCTCTCATTGTTTGAACACTGTGTGCAGTAAATTATTGTGTGGAGTAAATTGATGTTTTGACTGATATTCTGCGGTTTAGCCACAAGATGTCACTGTTTTTCTAACACAGGCTCAGACTGCATAGATATTTGTATATTCATAAGAGGTGGAATTTTCACACAGAGAGTTGAGGAAACAGGAAGAGGAGACAGGAGCCATGTTCTGGAGAATGCTGAATGAAGGGGCCGTGTGAGCTGCAGCTGGGTGAAGCTTATGAGATTGCTGCCAGGAAGCTGATGAAATTTCTGCCAGGAAGCTGATGAGAGCAGAGGAACAACGCAGCATACACTGCAATATCGCAGGCCTGTTGGAGAGACATTTGTTCTGTTCAGAGTCACCAGCGGATGCAAAGCAGACCCGGTTCGGTAAGATCGTGCACGCACCTCATTTCAGTGTTGGCGCCTTGAGACTGAATCCAGGCCTATAGTTAGTTAGTTAGGGTCTCTGTTTGTGTCAGGCCACAAGTGTTGTTACTGATTATTGGAAGGACTCCACAACTTAAAGTGACATTTCACATTGGAGAGCTGATAAAATCCTACAAACTCAAGCCATACTGGCGTTTTGCTCAGAAGGAATACTCAGGCACATGTTACAGGACCAGTTATGGGAGGGGGAATACTGTAGATCTGTGAAAGATTGTAAGCTGTTGTGCTGCACCGCAGGCTAGCCCATACCGTACACCCATACACTGATTCCTGCTCTTTTAGGGTAATAACAGGTAAGGTGTGGCAGCTTAGTTGTGCCCCCCAGTAGGTAAATTACTTCACTTTCTACCTTCATCCATCAGAAGGCGCCGTGCTGTGCAGCACAAGGGTCTCAGCCTTTGGGCTGGGTGTATGTAAATTTATTGTATGTTTCCAGCATCTGTGGTTGTGTTTATTTGCCACATCTAAGTAAAATTCTGTTGTGGTAAAAGCTGGTGTTGGGGTTGCTTTCCTCGTTCGAGACTTCACTGTATCCTGGGGAGCCCACCCCGGTACACGGCTTACAATCATATGAAGCCATTTATTATCACATAGTTGTTTGGCTCCTTTTTAAATCATAATGATAGAAATTACCCAAATGCCCCTGATCAAAATTTTCCATCCCCTGGAATATTGGCCTTGGTACAGACACACAAGGTGAGACAGAGGTTAAAATGGCAGTTAAAGGTTCATTTCCTACATCTGTGACTTTTTAAATTACAACTAGTGTCTGTATATAAACAGTGAGTTTTTTTTAGCTCTCATGTGGATGCACTGAGCAGCCTAGATACTGAGCCATGGGGAGCAGAAAAGAACTATCAAAAGCCCTGCATAACAAGAAAATGGAACTTTATAAAGATGGAAAGGGATATAAAAAGATATCCAAAGCCTTGAATATGTTAGTTGGTACTGTTCAATCACTTATTAACAAGTGGAAAGCTTCATATGATAAATAAATGGCTTCACATGATTACTAGCCTTAAATAAAAGACAGTTTTTTTTGGCATGATCAGTCATATTTTCAATATCAGTGCCAACATTTCACCATTTCTGCAGAGTATGCAAAGTTTTGAGCACAACTGTAATTGACAAAAATATAGCACTGTACATTGTATATGTATAAAATAATATAGGTAACCTGCCAAAATCTGATTTCCTGTAGCAGTTTTATTCAATACGGATAACTACTTGTCTTTTTTTGTTATATAAAATGTTTTAAAACATAAGAACTCTAAAATCTGTTGTGTATATTATATTACCCCAATGGCTGATCTACAGGTCTTGCAAGAATGTCACTCGTATCCAAGAGCGGTAGAAGTGATGGCCAATGCTTATGAACACATCACAGCAACATACAGATGGATAAAAGCAATTCCTGAAGATTCCCTAGAGGTAACAAAGCATGCAAATCTTGAAAAAAAAATATTTATATATCTATTACTGTATACAATATACAGTGCTCAGCATAAATGAGTACACCCCTTTTGAAAAGTAAGATTTTAATCAATATCTCAATGAACACAGGAACAATTTCCAAAATTTTGACAAAACTGAGTTTTATAGAACATTTGTTTAGCTCATTACATGAAAGGAAGGTTAATAATATAACTTATACAAAATCTTCAGTTTTAATCAAATCAGTTGAAGGAAAAATGAATACACCCCACAACAAAAACTACTTCATCTAGTATTTTGAATGATTTGTAAGGACAGCATCAAGTCTTCTAGGCATGGAATGAACAAGTTGACGACATATTGCAACTTCTATCCTTTTCCATTCTCCAAGAACAACCTCTGTTTGAGCCTGGATGCTGGATGGAGATCGATGCTCAACTTGTCCCTGGATTCAGATAAGGAGACATACTTGGCCACTGAATCACTTTCACCCTGTTCTTCTTCAGAAATGCAACAGTGGCCTTAGATGTGTGTTTTGGATTTTATTCTGTTGGAAAAGTGCACAACGACCAAGGGCACGGAGTGGTGGTAGCATCTTCTCTTTCAATATAAAACAGTACATCTGCGAATTTATGATACCATCAATGAAGTGCAGCTTGCCGACACAAGCAGCACTCATACAGCCCCACAGAAGGACACCGCCACCTCCATTTTTCACTGTAGGCACCATGCATTTTTCTTTGTACTCCTCACCTTTGCAACGCCATACAGTTTTAAAGCCATCAGTTCCAAAAACATTTATCTTGGTCTCATCAATCCAGAGAACAGAGTCCCAGTAGTCTTCTTCTTTTTCAGCATTGACCCTGGCAAATTCTAATCTGGCTTTTTTGTGCATGGGCTTTAGGAGAGGCTTCCTTCATGGATGACACCCTTGCATGCCATTCCTCTGCAGTGTGCACCGTATTGTGTCACCAGAAACAATCACCTCAGTTTGGCTTTCTACTTCTTTAAGTAACTGCAGTGAATTTGCATGGCGATTTTCTTCAACCCTTCTCATCAGAAGATGCTCCTGTGGAGGTGTTAACTTCCATGGACGGCCTGGACGTCTCTGTGAGATGGTTGCAGTTCCATCTTTGTTAAATTTTTGTATCACTTTTGCTTAACTAAGTAAAGCTTTTCTGATCTTCGTGTCGCCTTCACCTTTCTTGTAAGAAATTATTTTCTTTCTCAGGCCTTGTGAAATTTCTCTTCCATGTGGTGCCATTGCTGACAGCATGAAATGGGAAGGGGTTTTTGGTTAAGTAACACCCTTTTATAATCAACTGTCTGCTAGACACCTGTTTAATGAATAATCAGACTCACCTGTAGTTGAATTCTTGTTAAATAAGATTTTGTTGTCTAAAATTTAGCTTTGCTCCTAGGACTTTCATTGGGGTGTATTCATTTTTGCAACTTGGTCTTGAATGAACTTGTTAGGAAAAATACTTTTTTGTGCGTGTAAATTAACAAATCTTGCTGGCAATCAATGGCCTGCATTTGTGGGGGTATTTTGTGGTATAGTGTCCCATAGAAAATGTTGATTCTGAAAGGAAAGTAAAGATTTTCTGACAAATCTGTTGGGGTGTAGTTATGCTGAGCACTGTATATATATTATGTATGCTATAATAAGAAAACCTTTTTTTAAATAGTAATAACTTTAGTAATATCTATTGTTACATAGATACTGTGTTTTGTTATATTATTACAATGTTGATTATTATTATCAATATTGTTAATGATCTCTTTGGTTACATAAAATAACATTAGCATACCAGGTGCTGTATTATACATGTATAGCTATTTGATAATCCTTAATCCCATATGATATAAAAAGAAAATAGCATTTCCTGTTTCTGAAACAATGAAATCTTCTTGTCCCCATTTAGTATTCAGCACTGCCAAAATAATTTCAAATTATGCCTCACTTTTGACATTCATCCACCCCCACTAGAAAGCACATGCGGTGTGACACCAATTTTTCTGTTACAATTAAGGGATACAGCAGTATCACCTCCTTGCCAGAAATCACAGCCAGGAGGGTGACACCAATTTTTTCTTTACAGTTAAGGGATACAGTAGTGTCACCTCCCTGCCAGAAAGTACAGCTGGGTGGGGGACTCCAGTTTAATATATCCTCGTAATCTCCTCGTTAGAAAAAGAGCAGCTAGGAGGGTGACACCAATTTTTCTGTTACAGGTAAGAATACCCAAATGGAAGAAAAATATATTTGAAATATATTTTAAAAATATTCTTACAAATATATATACAGTTGTGTCCAAAATTATTCAACCCCCAATGCTGTAAAGGGGTTTAGGGACTATAGTGTACATTTGGAATTGTATTCAGAATCAAATCCTACAAGGACGTTGTAACTACCCAAATGCAACTAAAATGACATCAATTGTTTATGTAATACAGTAGTAAATGGTTCTTATGTGGTTTCTTCATTGCCACAATTATTCAACCCCTTAAAGACTACCACTCTGAAGAACAGAGGTTCATACAGGTGCTTTCCATCAGGTATTGAAAACACCTGTGGATGTCACCGAGCAGCAATCAAGCATAATAAGCACCAATTAGGCAGCTTTAAAATGACTGTGATACTCAGCTCCTTCTAGACATTTACTGGTGTGGTTACAAACATGGTGAAGGCAAGAGAATGGTCCAGGAAGACAAGAGAAGAGGTGATTTCTCTTCACAGGAAGGGCAATGGCTATAAGAAGATTGCAAAGATGTTAAACATACCAAGAGACACCTTAGGAAGCATCATTCGCAAATTCAAGGCAAAGGGCACTGTTGAAACGCTACCTGGTCGTGGCAGAAAGAAGATGCTGACTTCGACTGCTGTGCGCTACCTGAAGCGTAGAGTGGAGAGAAGTCCCCGTGTGACTGCTGAGGAACTGAGAAAAGATTTGTCAGATGTGGGTACAGAAGTTTCAGCCCAGACAATAAGACGCACACTGCGTAATGAAGGCCTCCGTGCCAGAACTCCCAGGCGTACCCCCTTGCTGTCTCCAAAGAATAAGAAGAGTCGACTGCAGTATGCCAAAAGCCATGTGGACAAACCACAAAAGTTGTGGGATAGTGTTCTGTGGACTGATGAAACAAAATTAGAACTGTTTGGGCCCATGGATCAACGCTATGTTTGGAGGAGGAAGAACAAGGCCTATGATGAAAAGAACACCTTGCCTACTGTGAAGCATGGTGGAGGGTCAATCATGCTTTGGGGCTGTTTTGCTTCTGCAGGTACAGGGAAGCTTCAGCGTGTGCAAGGTACCATGAATTCTCTTCAGTACCAGGAGATATTGGATGGAAACGTGATGCAGTCCGTCACACACCTGAGGCTTGGGAGACGTTGGACCTTTCAACAGGACAATGATCCCAAGCATACCTCCAAGTCCACTAGAGCATGGTTGCAGAGGAAAGGCTGGAACATTTTGGAGTGGCCATCGCAGTCACCAGACTTAAATCCGATTGAGAACCTCTGGTGGGACTTAAAGAAAGCAGTTGCAGTGCGCAAGCCTAAGAATGTGACTGAACTGGAGGCCTTTGCCCATGAAGAATGGGCGAAGATACCCGTAGATCGCTGCAAGACACTTGTGTCAAGCTATGCTTCACGTTTAAAAGCTGTTATAACTGTAAAAGGATGCTGTACTAAGTACTAAGATTGAATGTCACTTGGGGGTTGAATAAAACTGATAATGCTGTGAGCACAGAAAAGACATTTGTGGTTATTTCATTATAACTGTTATGTTATATTTGTCTGACCTACAAGTGCCTCTTTAATGTAAATGTAAGCAAGATGACTGAATGATCAAAAGCAATGTCAAACTGGCCAAAACACTCAATTTCAGTGGGGGTTGAATAATTTTGGACACAACTGTATATATTTAAAAAAAATGTTTTAAATGTATTCTTCAGATTTTTTTAACATATAAAAAATTAATTTTAACATATATTTCATATATTTTTACATGTATTTGTAAATGCATTCCAAACATGTAGATTTGTATTTTTAAAGCCATACAGTATACAGGTATTTGAAATTTATTATTAAAAGTATTTTTCATATATTTTGTAAAAAAAAATGCATTTCAATATGCAATATATATATATATATATATATATATATATATATATATATTTATTGAAATATATTTTGAAATATATTGAATATGGCCAAAATTTTAGCATTTCAAATATATGTCAAGAATATTTTTAAAATATATTTCAAATATACTTTTCTTCCATATGGGTACAGTGATGTCATCTCCTTGTTGGAAATCACAGCAAGCCGGGTGTCACCAATTTTCTGTTGTGTCACTTCCCTGCCAGAAACCACTGCCAGGTGGGTGACTACAATTTTTTTGTTAACTTTAGGCTCCATTTACACTTGGGCGCGACGCCTAATAATGGTTCCAGAACCTTTTTTGGCTCCATACACACTTAGGTGTGACACCCAAATATGCTTCCGAGAAACTTTTTTGGGTGTTGAGCATCCTGCAACTTTGTATGTGCGGTCACTGCACGTTTGTGGTGCAGAAAAATGCACCTCAGTCGCGGTAAAAACATCCCGCGTTTTAGGTGCCATTGAAATAAATGCACATTTTCACAGTGTGTTTTCAAATCGCGGGCAGAATCGTGGCAATTCCGCCTGCGATTTGAAATGCCTAAGTGTGAATGGAGCCTTAAGAGATACAGTGATATCATCTCCCTGTTAGAAAGCGCAGACATCAATTTTTCTGTTACAGTTGAAGGATACAGTGGTGTCGCCTCCCCATTAGAAAGTGCAGCCAGGAGGGTGAGACCAATTTTTTTGCTACAGTCAAGGGATACAGTAGTGTCACTTCTCTGTTAGGAAGGGGGTGACCAAGTTTTCTGGTACAGTTGAGGAATACAGCAGTATCACCTCCCCACCCAAAGCTTGCTGATTGGACAATAAAAGAGCAGAAATGCACTAATAACTCATCAACTCTACTCTCTCCTTCTGCCAGCATGCTTTCTGTTAGCGCATGTGCATGCACAGATCCTGACTGGCTCCTAGTGTAGCTCCTCTCTCTCCTATTGGGTGTGCTGCTGTGCAGGGAATAGTGGGAATCTGATATAAAAAGAGATTTTTTTTTCATAATTGTGCATTTATTAATTTTTCCTAATTATACAAATATCAACATTGTCAACATAGATGATCAAAGTACAGCAACAAAAATATGTACGTGTCTACAGGGGACCTGTGTACAGATAAAGTAGAAACTGCCTTTAGACCATCCAGAATAGGCATTGGTCAATGAAAGGACAAATCTTGATAAATGAACAAACCACGACCATACACATAGGATACATGTCTGCATTAATAAAGAGATCAAAGATGGGGGGGGGAGAAGGAGGCACACCATGGACAAGGTGTATAAGACTCACAAAAAAAGGGCATCAGACAGAGTCAGACATTACTTTACCCAGCAGCACAGCTCTGCCTCCACTGATGAATGGGAAGAGAAAGGATGGATGGAACTCCACAGTGATCAGCAGTCGCCAACAGGCTTGCAGTAAGGGACTGAGTCTGAGAGGAACACTGGAAGTAACTGCAGCTCAGCTGCTACACTGGCCCCAGATACGTGGCTTAGCTGAAGCATCATTCATGACATGGCAACATCCCTCACAGAGTTGCAGTGCACCCTAGACAGCTGCCTAGTTTGACTAGTGGAAGCACCGGCCCCGGCTGTAGTTTTGGGATGGTGATTTAAAACTAATCTCTGATGCATCCCACGCATCCCAAATCTTGGTAAATTGAGGCATAGAATCATTCACTATTGCAGTAAGGTGTTCCATTCTACAAAAATCAGCTATGGTTTGTAATAATTGTGAGTGAGTTAGAGGTGTCAGCGACAACCAACTTAAAGGTATGGTTCATTTGGCAGCTAACAGAACAAATGTAGCCAACTTCTTAACGTGCTTGGAAATGTCTTGGAAAGGCAAACCTAAAACAGGATCTAGAGGTAGTGTAATGTCAAGGAGGTTTTGGAGGAGGGACTGAACAGAGATCCAGAAAGGAAGAATAATGGGACAGTCCCAAAAAAATATGATCGTGAGTGCCTATATCACCATGGCATCTCCAACATAGCTTCAAAAGTGATGGATTACCCTTTTGAAGAACCTCAGGAGTTTTATGACACAAAATAGTATTTTATAGGCAGTCTCTCTCTGTGCCACGTATCTAGAGGCTTTGGACGTACACTATATTGCCAAAAGTATTGGTCGGCCTGCCTTTACAATCATATGAACTTTAATGGCATCCCAGTCTTAGTCCGTAGGGTTAAATATTGAGTTGGCCCCGCCCTTTGCAGCTATAACAGCTTCAACTCTTCTGGGAAGCCCGTCCACAAGGTTTAGGAGAGTGTGTATGGGAAAGTTTGACCATTCTTCCAGAAGAGCATTTGTTAGGTCAGGTACTGATGTCAGACAAGAAGGCCTGGCTCTCAGTCTCCGCTCTAATTTATCACAAAGGTTGAGGTCAGGACTCTGTGCAGGCCTGTCAAGTTCTTCCACACCAAGCCCAACCCCTGAAAAACAACCCCACACCATAACCCCCCCTCCAGTGCTTTACACCACGGCATCGGATGCTTTGCATTGCACTTGGTGATGTAAGGCTTGGATGCAGCTGCTCGGCCATGGAAACCCATTCCATGAAGCTCTCTATGCACTGTTGTTGTGCTAATCTGAAGGCCACACAAAGTTTGGAGGTCTTTAGCTATTGACTCTGCAGACAGTTGGCGACTTCTGCGCACTGTGCGCTTCAGCATGCGCTGACCCCGCTCTGTCATTTTACGTGGCCTACCACTTGGTGGCTGAGTTGCTGTTGTTCCCAGTTGCTTCCACTTTGTTATAATCCCACTAACAGTTGAGCGTGGAATATTTAGTAGCCAGGAAATGTCACGGATGGACTTATTGCACAGGTGGCAACCTATCACAGGACCACGATTGAATCCACTGAGCTCCTGAGAGCGACCCATTCTTTCACCAATGTTTGTAGAAGCAGTCTGCATGCCTAGGTGATGATTTTATACACCTGTGGCCATGGAGGTGATTGGAACACCCGAATCCAATGATTTCAAGGGGTGTCCCAATACTTTTGGCAATATAGTGTAGATTCCAAGATTTTTCCCCACTGTGAGTGGGGGAGGGTGCAGTGAAAAATATGAGCCCATTTGCGCATATATGAGCTGTTGGTATCAGCTAATGGACTGGCTTCCTGAATAATTTTGTAGATAGATGATATTAGATGTCAATGGTAAGGGTCTTGAGCACATAAAAGTACAAATTGAGTGGATTTCTGAAGACATAAAGAAGGGGATTTAGAGGCAAAAAAGTAATTAATTTGGAAATAAGAAAGGAAAAAATGTTTGGGAATCCAAAATTTGGTTTGGATGTCAGCGAACTAGAAGAATCTACAGGACGTAGGCTGCGCCAATTAAAAGAGATTTAGGTACTCATACTAGCTGTATATACAATACCTTTCATTCTTTTAAATGAAATAGAGCTGCATGTGTTTATGTCTGGGTGACGTTCAGGGTCAGCGATAGGTGGAGCTCAGGGTGAAATCTGACTGTTGCAGAGTATGGTGACACGTCAGGAATGTATTCATCAGACTTGTAAAGACAAATAAAGAAGAGCCAATCCTTTAGCCATCTCATAGGAAACACCGGGATCATAGAATCTGATGATGAGAAACTTTTGATTTGTTCAAACTCGATACCTGGGGAGATAGATAGAAGATAATAATATGGCACATGTCACCGATCGTATGCAGGCCATAGATGGGGAGAAAACCGGCCGATTTTTCTTTAAAAAAATGAAAAATCGGTCGTTCAAGCAGCTGACGTTACCAGGAACGGTAAAAAAAATCGACCGATTTTCATCCCATCTACAGCCGGCAAAAAGTGTCCCTGCAGAGAGCTCCGCTATTTCTTTGACAGTTCCTTGACATTTATAGCGGTTGCAACAATGTATCTATTTGTATCCATTTCGGATACAGATGTTTTTATTCGGATACAAATAGATACATTGTTGCAACCGCTATAGCTGTCAAGGAACTGTCAAACAGATAGCGGAGCTCTCTGCAGGGACACTTTTTGCCGGACTGGAATTCTTCTTCTTCTTCTTCCTCTTCTTCTTCTTCATCCTCTTCTTCTTCTTCATCCTCTTCTTCATCCTCTTCTTCATCTTCTTCATCCTCTTCTTCATCCTCTTCTTCTTCTTCATCCTCTTCTTCATCTTCTTCTTCATCCTCTTCTTCTTCTCCTTCATCTTCCTCTTCTTCATCCTCTTCTTCATCCTCTTCTTCTTCTTCATCCTCTTCTTCTGCTTCCTCATCTTTTTCTTCCTCTTCTTCTTCATCCTGTTCTTCATCTTCTTCATCCTCTTCTTCATCCTCTTCTTCATCTTCCTCTTCTTTTTCATCCTCTTCTTCATCCTCTTCTTCTTCTTCTTCATCCTCTTCTTCTTCTTCTTCATCTTCTACTTCCTCTTCTTCTTCTTCATCCTCTACTTCTTCTGCCGATCTTTTTCCAACTTTACCGATAAAAAAAATCTGCCAAAATACCAAAAAACAGCCGAACAATTAGCCCACTAATGATCCGAAAATCGGCCGATTTTATTTTCGGCCGAAAAATCTATGGCCTGCATTAGTTGCTGTTCGGAGTCCCCCTAGTAGTTGTGTATTGTGATGTTTGTAGTTTGTGGGCTGTCAGTACACTATATCCGCTTTCTCCATACCATGCAGCCAGGCATATGACTCTATATACTATATATACTATTCTATATATAGCCACAGCTAGAATGCACAGTCACTATTAACTAAGTCTGAGAGTGGAAGTGCAGCGATGTCAGCCAATGAGGACATTGCAACTGTAACAAAGATGTACCTGCAGCAATGTTTCACACGGCATGCTGGAGATAACTCTCTGGGATATACCTCCATGAATTTATCCTGGTATCCTGTATGCTGCTTTATTAAACAAGCCATTTGCATTCATTTCCTCAGTACCATCACTTGCACCTGATCACTCAAAGTAACATATTTCAGGCACTAGGGGCAGAAGGAGGGGGAGGGCAGAAGGAGGGAAGGGGTGGGGGGGGGGGTGGGGGGTGGGCAGGTTTTCAGCAAAGGGAGAAGAAAGAAAAAAATCTCTGCTGTGAAGCCTGTTTGTAGTCAATTGAGTAGATAAAATAATTAGCATGGGGGTATTATTTATTGTGGCATTGCTATGTACTTCACTGCTTCTAATCCCATCAGCTTCACATTTTCAGCTTCAATCTTGGTGGCAAGTGGCAGTAAAAAAAAAATGACATAGCTTCTGTGGTCAGTGGGAGGAATAGTGCTTTATATTTAGTGTCAGTGAGTTATAGTGCCCCATCATTGGTGTCATTGGGATAAATTGTGCCCTTTCCTTGGTGTCAGTGAGAGGAACAGCCTCATTATTGTCGGTGAGAATAGGGCCTCATCATTGGTGTCAGTGGGAGGAGTAATGCCTTATAATTGGTGTCAGTGAGAGGAATAGTGGCTCATCAGTGGTATCAGTGGGAGGAATAGTGCCTCATCATTGGTGTCAGTGGGGGGAATAGTGCCTCATCATTGGTGTCAGTGAGAGGAATAGTGCCTTATAATTGGTGGCAGTGGGAGGAATAGTGCCCCATCATTGGTGTCAGTGGGAGGAATAGTGGCCCATCATTGGTGTCAGTGGGAGCAATAGTGCCTCATCATTGGTGTCAGTGGGGGGAATAGTGCCTCATCATTGGTGTCAGTGAGAGGAATAATACCTTATAATTGGTGTCAGTGAGAGGAATAATACCTTATAATTGGTGTCAGTGGGATGAATAGTGCCCCATCATTGGTATCAGTGGGATGAATAGTGCCCCATCATTGGTATCATTGGTATCAGTGGGAGGAATAGTGCCCCATCATTGGTGTCAGTGGGAGGAACAGTGCCCCATCATTGGTATTAGTGGGAGGAATAGTGCCCCATCATTGGTATCAGTGGGAGGAATAGTGCCCCATCATTGGTGTCAGTGGGAGGAATAGTGCCCCTTCATTGGTGTCAGTGGGAGGAATAGTGCCCCATCATTGGTGTCAGTGGGAGGAATAGTGCCCCATCATTGGTGTCAGTGGGAGGAATAGTGCCCCATCATTGGTGTCAGTGGGAGGAATAGTGCCCCATCATTGGTGTCAGTGGGAGGAATAGTGCCCCATAATTGGTGTCAGTGGGAGGAATAGTGCCCCATCATTGGTGTCAGTGGGATGAATAGTGCCCCATCATTGGTATCAGTGGGAGGAACAGTGCCCCATCATTGGTATCAGTGGGAGGAACAGTGCCCCATCACTGGTGTCAGTGGGAGGAATAGTGCCCCATCATTGGTGTCAGTGGGAGGAATATTACCCCATGATTGGTATCAGTGGGAGGAATAGTGCCCCATCATTGGTATCAGTGGGAGGAATAGTGCCCCATCATTGGTGTCAGTGGGAGGAAAAGTGCCCCATCATTGGTGTCAGTGGGAGGAACAGTGCCCCATGATTGGTATCAGTGGGAGGAATAGTGTCCCATCATTGGTATTAGTGGGAGGAATAGTGCCCCATCATTGGTATCAGTGGGAGGAATAGTGCCCCATCATTGGTGTCAGTGGGAGGAATAGTGCCCCTTCATTGGTGTCAGTGGGAGGAATAGTGCCCCATCATTGGTGTCAGTGGGAGGAATAGTGCCCCATCATTGGTGTCAGTGGGAGGAATAGTGCCCCATCATTGGTGTCAGTGGGAGGAATAGTGCCCCATCATTGGTGTCAGTGGGAGGAATAGTGCCCCATAATTGGTGTCAGTGGGAGGAATAGTGCCCCATCATTGGTGTCAGTGGGATGAATAGTGCCCCATCATTGGTATCAGTGGGAGGAACAGTGCCCCATCATTGGTATCAGTGGGAGGAACAGTGCCCCATCACTGGTGTCAGTGGGAGGAATAGTGCCCCATCATTGGTGTCAGTGGGAGGAATATTACCCCATGATTGGTATCAGTGGGAGGAATAGTGCCCCATCATTGGTATCAGTGGGAGGAATAGTGCCCCATCATTGGTGTCAGTGGGAGGAAAAGTGCCCCATCATTGGTGTCAGTGGGAGGAATAGTGCCCCATCATTGGTATCAGTGGGAGGAATAGTGCCCCATCATTGGTGTCAGTGGGAGGAAAAGTGCCCCATCATTGGTATCAGTGGAAGGAATAGTGCCCCATCATTGGTATCAGTGGGAGGAATAGTGCCTCATCATTGGTATCAGTGGGAGGAATAGTGTCCTATCATTGGTGTCAGTGGGAGAAATAGTGCCCCATCATTGGTATCAGTGGGAGGAATAGTGCCCTATCTTTGGTGTCAGTGGGAGGAATAGTGCCTCATCATTGGTATCAGTGGGAGGAATAGTGTCCCATCATTGGTATCAGTGGGAGGAATAGTGCCCCATCATTGGTATCAGAGGAAGGAATAGTGCCCCATCATTGGTATCAGTGGGAGGAATAGTGCCCCATCATTGGTATCAGTGGGAGGAATAGTGCCCCATCATTGGTATCAGTGGGAGGAATAGTGCCCCATCATTGGTATCAGTGGGAGGAATAGTGCCCCATCATTGGTATCAGTGGGAGGAATAGTGCCCCATCATTGGTATCAGTGGGAGGAATAGTGCCCTATCTTTGGTGTCAGTGGCAGGAATAGTGCCTCATCATTGGTATCAGTGGGAGGAATAGTGCCCCATCATTGGTGTCAGTGGGAGGAATAGTGCCCCATCATTGGTATCAGTGGGAGGAATAGTGCCCCATCATTGGTATCAGTGGGAGGAATAGTGCCCCATCATTGGTATCAGTGGGAGGAATAGTGCCCCATCATTGGTATCAGTGGGAGGAATAGTGCCCTATCTTTGGTGTCAGTGGCAGGAATAGTGCCTCATCATTGGTATCAGTGGGAGGAATAGTGCCCCATCATTGGTGTCAGTGGGAGGAATAGTGCCCCATCATTGGTATCAGTGGGAGGGATAGTGCCTCATCATTGGTATCAGTGGGAGGAATAGTGCCTCATCATTGGTATCAGTGGGAGGAATAGTGTCCCATCATTGGTATCAGTGGGAGGAATAGTGCCCTATCATTGGTATCAGTGGGAGGGATAGTGCCCCATCATTGGTATCAGTGGGAGGGATAGTGCCCCATCATTGGTATTAGTGGGAGGAATAGTGCCCCATCATTGGTGTCAGTGGGATGAGTAGTGCCCCATCATTGGTATCAGTGGGAGGAATAGTACCCCATCATTGGTATCAGTGGGAGGAATAGTGTGCCATCATTGGTGTCAGTGGGAGGAATAGTGCCCCATCATTGGTATCAGTGGGGGGAATAGTGTCCCATCATTGGTGTCAGTGGGAGGAATAGTGCCCCATCATTGGTGTCAGTGGGAGGAATAGTGCCCCATCATTGGTGTCAGTGGGATGAGTAGTGCCCCATCATTGGTATCAGTGGGAGGAATAGTGCCCCATCATTGGTATCAGTGGGAGGAATAGTGCCCCATCATTGGTGTCAGTAAGAGGAATAGTGCCCCATCATTGGTATCAGTAAGAGGAATAGTGCCCCATCATTGGTGTCAGTAAGAGGAATAGTGCCCCATCATTGGTGTCAGTAAGAGGAATTGTGCCCCATCATTGGTATCACTGTTTTGGCATATGTGAACCTGGAGCTGTGTGGGTCTCTCACATACAAACAATGCCTGTGCGACATACACAAGATACTCCTCCAGGCCATCAGACTATTTTCCAGGCAATGATGGTCTATTAGGAGTGTTTGCTCTTCACACATGGCAATGATCACACTATGGGGGTTGATTTACTAAAGGCCAATAGACTGTGCACTCTGCAAGTACAGTTGCTCCAGACCAAAAGCTTTGCTGACCTCCATCATCCAATCAAAATGCAGTTTTTTTTAATTTTCCCTGCATGTGATTGGTTATTCTTTGCAAAGTCAAACTTTACCTCATTTACAAAGCTCTGGAGCAACTGCACTTTGCAAAGTGCGCAGTGTGTTTGCCTTTAGTAGCCCCCCCCCTGTATGTCTATGACACGCGTGTCGGATCACACATATTACAGCTGTGACATGAATTTATTGCAGATACATCGCTGCTTCTATGACGCCCTTTTCGCGGCCTGCAGTAACACCCCGCGGTCTCTCATGCACCTAGCCAGGTGTGCGATTCGCATGTTTTTACGGAAGAGATGCCATCGGGTCGTCCCGCAACTATCGCTGCCGGCTACACTCAAAAAATACATCCTCCTCGAGCCGCAAGGACGCTTCTACTAAAGCCGAACTCCAGCCTTGCCTCCGGTTGTAGCGGCTCCTCTGCTGGACTGAAATTGCTTACTCACATTTCACTGCACACTGTGAGCTTCTTACAGACTGCATTAGAAGTTGCAGGAAGTCAGATAGAGCCCGCCTCATTTCCTGGCTGGAGGACGTCCAGCATCATCTAGCTCCTTCCTCCCAAACCTGTTTGCCTGGCCCTCCTCGTTCATTTACTGGATTGCCTTTCTTTTAATCATGGAGGCTCAGCATCACAGGTGGGTGTTACCTAGAGTGGTCTGCATGGAAATACAGCCTGCCTAGGAACACCCACTCCTTCAGACTGACACCCACCCATCAAGGCATTTTGCAGAAATCCTCCCTCTACTTACATCACGGCTGTGGCAGGATGCTGTGATATTTATTTGTGTGTAGCACCCTGACAGCCCCTCCTACCAGCCATGATCTGCCTGCATTACCCAGAGAAGCACAGAGACCCAGTGGTGATGCCACTGGTTCTAATATAAGGTATGTAATGAAAATTGTTTTTTTTCTCTTTAATTTGGTTAATGAGGGTAGAGGGTGGAATCAGAGGCAAAATGTAAGGAATATAAACTTCCGCTTTAAGGGCTGGTTCACATCGGATACAGTCCAGTGCGTTTTTATGCTGCCTCAAAAATGCTTGGACACTGTTTAACATGAATTCCAATGGCCCTAGTTCACTCCAGTGCAGTCAACAAAAGTAGAAAGTGTTGCATTTTTCTGTATGGAAAATATTTGGAATGCGGAAGAATGTATAAAAAACACCCACTGGAATGCATATGTCCTCAGTTGAGATGAAGAAAAAAAAGGATTACAATAATTCACTGGAATACATAAAAAAAGGAACAACTTGCATTGAAATTCATCAAAAATGTGTATGCAGAAACGCATCCATGTAGAAATTGTGGTGGGAACCTGCCCTAAGCTGGCTACACATTATATCATTTTTATTTACAATTACTTTTGGATTTTCCAGAACCATATAATATGAGGTCAAACCTAAATACTTTCAAATTGCATGCAGTCAGCAGGGCCGTGGATAAGGGGGTACCACCAGTCCTTCTGTATGGGGCCCAGGCCAGCAGGGGGGCCCAGGCAGCTGGGTGAATCGGATGTGGGCAGAGAGGGTGATCAGCATGGTGGGGGAGCAATTACTGGAACCGATCCCCTGTATGGCTCTCTGCAGCATCTGAAATCTGAATTCTTCTCCTCTGCCTCCCGCTGGTTTTCAGCTGCTGCAGAGGGAGCCGTACAGGGGATCGGTTCCAGTAATTGCCCCCCACCATGCCGATCACCCTCCCTGTACACATCTGATTCATCCAGCTGCCTGGGCCCCCACAATGCCAGCTTCCCTCCTCTCCTTCTCACCGGCAGTTGCAAGCACAGAAAAGGGTCCTTCAGGATGGAGAGTGGGGGAAAGGTCTCACAAATATGTCAGATTAACCAGCTCCTTCCTTTCCTGAATGAACACAATTGAGTGATCGGCACTGCTCACTCACTGTGTTCATTCATAGCTGAAGCATAGTAAACTGTGTTTTTTTTTTTTTTTTTTTTCAAGGGGGCCCTGTCAGGTTGGCTATATTGGGCCCCGTGGCTTCTAACAGCAGCCCTGGCAGTCAGGCAGGCTCTTGCACTACACAGTTGAAAGTAAATCTAAAGAAAGAAAGAAAGAAAATGTGTAGCCAGCTTAAAGAATAAGTTCACCTTTCATAACATGTTACAACCATATTCAGGGTGCAACATGTAACATGTTACCATCTGACCGGCCCCCGGTCCCTGCTTTGACAGCTAGCAGGGAATCCCCCCCCCCCCACTAGCTGTAATTTTTTTTAAAAAACGGGCCTTGCCGCTTCACTCATTCACAGCATTCTGTCAATGAGAGACTACAAGTCCCAGCAGCCTTAGCGGCTGTCAGCTTGTAGTCCTCAGTGAACTGGTGGAACCCTGTGGTAGTTCATTGATTCTTCCTATCAGTGTATCTGCTTGACCATACATCCCACACAAGCAAGCAGATATTCTGACAGGTCTGCAGGAGACCTGCTGTCCGGTGCAATGCTTTACAGGCTCCTGCAGACAAAAATAATAAACGCACATTTTTTTTACTTGCAAAAAAATGTGCATTTATTATTTTTTATTAAAAGCTGAACGTATCCTTTTAGGCTATTTTCACATAGATGCAGTGCGACTTTCCTGCCGGATGCAGTGCGATTTCTAGGGGTAGTTGTTCAGCGATTCAAGTGCGATCCTGATGCGATTTGACAACGTTCTCAGTCAGTCTCTCTCTTTTTGTCTCTCTCCTGACATGGACCAGGGATGGGAGATATGGAACAAAGAAAAGACTTGCAGAAATGTACTGCAGTCCTATTATAGGACAGATAAGTGATCTCCATTCAAGTCTTTGTAGTTACATATCGCACTGCATTGCACTACACAGGACCCTTTTTAAAATCGCATCAGAATTGCACTGCATGTATGTGAACTGACTCATAGAAACACATGTTATTTCACTTGTCATGCGTTCTGGAACACACCAGAAATCTCATCAGTGTGAACCAGGGTTTATTTTGCTTTCAAACCTCGGGCCTGCAGGATGTGAACTGTATCGCTGAACTGTCCCAACTGTCCAGACCTCTGAGGGAGAGCGTAGGTTTTCTTATTGACTCCACATTACTTCATTTTGAATGGCACCTCAACTCGCATGCCCAATGCACTACAACAGACCTGTGTTTTAGCGCACCATAATACACAGAGGTAAACCATCTTGACGTCATGTTGGGCTGGGAATAAAAATGGTACAGATGTGATCCTAAGTCTGTTGGCATTGGCAGCCCATTTGAAATGAACAGGGTGGTGTAACGCAACACAAATTATAGTGCAACATAACGCTGTCAGCTTCTGCTGTTGTCTGTCTACCCATTGGAGAGATTTCCCATCATTTCCCATTCCTACCAACATGTTCTCACCAGGATAGGAAGTGAGGGTCACTCTCCAATGGGGACCCAGACCATAATGAAATGCAGCAGAAGATCTAGTCTTCCATCAAATGTCTTTTCTTTCTGTTGGTTCCCTCTTTGAAAATCGGTGGGTCTAAGAATGGGGTGGAACAGAGGCAGAATAGGATGCAGTCTAGTAGGCTGAAACTTATTTATTGCTTGTGGCATGTGCCGAAAGGATGCAATGGTCGAGGGAAATTGAAGAGATTAATAGAGGTGCAAAATATGAAGTTCAGCCGTGGCAAAGGAAGAAATGCCCCAACAAACAGTGTCCCTACATGGTGGGACTGGAAGGAAAAAAAGCTGACATCAGTGTCAGTGGAAGAAAACAATGGCACTGTCTTAGTGTAGGTGGAAGGAAATAATGCTGCTGTGTTGGTGTCATTTGGAAGAAAACTTGCCGCTGTGATGATGTCAATGGGAAGAAAAAATGTGGTTGCCTGGTGTCCACGGAAGGAAAAAATGCTGCTGTGTTGGTGTTGGAAGGAGGAAAGAATGCTGCACCATCAGTTTTAGTGGGGGGAAAACAATTCAGCTGCATCACGATTAATGGGAGGAAATAATGCTGCGTTGGTGTAAGTGGGAGCAAAGTAAATGCTGCTCTGTTGGTGGTCTCAGTCCATGGAGGGTTGCCTTGGCATCCATTTCAGTGGGAATTAAGATGGAAGGTGGGAGGCTCTGGTGGGGGGCACTTTGGTGGGACTGAAGGGCTCTGAAGAAGGTAGGGTGGCTAAGGAACTTTTTAGGGCTTTTAGGGGTAATAAAATTGCTCCTGCCTTGGTATTGGTGGGAGGAAAAAATGCTGCTGCATCGGTATTAGTGGCTGAAAAAAATTGCTGCTGCCTTGGTATTGGTGGGTGGAAAAAATGCTGCTGCATCAGTTTTAGTGGGAGGAAAAACATTCTGTTGCATCGCGATTAATGGGAGGAAAAAATGCTGCATTGGTGTAAGTGAGAGCAAAGAAAATGCTTTTGTGTTGGTGGTCTCAGTCAAGGAGGGTTGCCTTGGCATCCATTTCAGTGTGAATTAAGAGGGAAGGTGGGAGGCTGTGGTGGGGGACACTTTGGTGGGACTGAAGGGCTCTGAAGAAGGTAGGGTGGCTAAGGAACTTTTTAGGACTTTTAGGGGTAGAGGGGAGATTTGGGACTGAGTTGCTCCCCCCAACCTACGTGTACTCACAGTCCTCACTCATCACATTCTCAGTGTGGCGCCCATCCAGGTATAGAGGCAGCTTCTCCTTCTTTAGGTCTCTGGTCATGTCAGATGACAAGGACAAAGGGCAGTCCACCCTAACTCCCCAACAGGAACTTGTACTAAGAAGGAGGTCTGTTTTCAGGGGTACCCACTCTTCTGGCCTTCTTCCACCCACAGCAGGCCCCATTAAAGAAAGGAGACAACAGAATCCTGTTTTCAGCATTGACTGACTCTTGACAATCACCAGAGAGCCAAAAATCTGAACCCGGCACCCAGAGAGCTGGCAGGATAATCAAAAAGTCGGCATCTCATGGCAAATGCCAGCATGCTCCCAGGTATACAAATGCAGCTGCAGATATCCATGCTATTCAAAATGTAAGCAAAGTATAACTTGAGATGTACTTTAAATGTGTAATACCAAGGGGAGCCCGAGTGCTAATCTGCAGTGCATGCTGGGACATGATGTCACATAACACTACATAATGGCTAAATTAGCATAGAGGATACCAGGCATTCAGCAAATGTCTGGACATTTGTATTACTAGGTAGATCTATATGTGTATATTTCATTTGTATATATTTTTGACGCTATTATGGAGTGTAAATGGAGAAATGTATATGTAATACTTTTTCAAAAATAAAGTAGTTAAAAAAATAATTTTGATGTTTGGCATTCAGAATCTTGCAATAACACAAAGGAAAAAAAATGCACGCTGGCAAAATATCCAGAGAACTTTATTGTTGACAGACTGAACACAAAAAACACAGGACACACCTAAAGTATCTTGCTTGAAATATCTATCTGGGAAATCTCATGTGATGTGAACCTCTGGAAGAAGCAAGCTACCTAAGGAATCTGTCATGAAAACCACACAAATTGATCTCTCCAGTCATTTCAAACTGTGGTGAATTATTCTTTTACAGGTTGATGGGTCCAATTAATTCTAGAAGTCCATAATAGGACCAACACCCAGCACTTTTTCAAAGGTGCATGATGTGACCAAATGAGCTGCAGCTTAGATAAATGTGCAACTGTGGAACCCTAAGATCCTATACTCCAGCTAGTTAACTATT
Source organism: Staurois parvus (assembly GCF_062004578.1). Lineage (NCBI taxonomy): Eukaryota > Metazoa > Chordata > Amphibia > Anura > Ranidae > Staurois > Staurois parvus. The sequence goes on from NW_028318948.1 coordinate 93,461, forward strand.
CAGCTTCTCTACTCCATCAGGTCTTCTGTTTAGCTTCTGTACTCCACCAGGTCTTCTGCTTAGCTCATGTACACAGTCAGGTCTCCTGCTTAGCTTCTGTACTCCATCAGGTCTTCTGCTTAACTCCTGTGCTCCGCCAGGTTTCTTGCTTAGCTCATGTACACTGCCAGGTCTCCTGCTTAGCTCCTGTACACTGCCAGGACGTCTGCTTAGTTCCTTTGCTCCGCCAGGTCTTCTGCTTAGCTCCTGTACTCCACCAGGTCTCCTTTTTAACTCTTGTACTCCACCAGGTCTCCTGCTTAGCTCCTGTACTCCACCAGGTCTACTGCTTAGCTCCTGTACACTGCCAGGTCTCCTGCTTAGCTCCTGTACACTGCCAGGTCTCCTGCTTAGCTCCTGTACACTGCCAGGTCTCCTGCTTAGCTCCTGTACACTGCCAGGTCTCCTGCTTAGCTCCTGTACACTGCCAGGTCTCCTGCTTAGCTCCTGTACATTGCCAGGTCTCCTGCTTAGCTCCTGTACACTGCCAGGTCTCCTGCTTAGCTCCTGTACACTGCCAGCTCTCCTGCTTAGCTCCTGTACACTGCCAGGACTTCTGCTTAGTTCCTTTGCTCCGCCAGGTCTTCTGCTTAGCTCCTGTACTCCACCAGGTCTCCTTTTTAACTCTTGTACTCCACCAGGTCTCCTGCTTAGCTCCTGTACTCCACCAGGTCTCCTTTTTAACTCTTGTACTCCACCAGGTCTCCTGCTTAGCTCCTGTACTCCACCAGGTCTCCTTTTTAACTCTTGTACTCCACCAGGTCTCCTGCTTAGCTCCTGTACTCCACCAGGTCTACTGCTTAGCTCCTGTACACTGCCAGGTCTCCTGCTTAGCTCCTGTACACTGCCAGGTCTCCTGCTTAGCTCCTGTACACTGCCAGGTCTCCTGCTTAGCTCCTGTACACTGCCAGGTCTCCTGCTTAGCTCCTGTACACTGCCAGGTCTCCTGCTTAGCTCCTGTACACTGCCAGGTCTCCTGCTTAGCTTCTGTACACTGCCAGGTCTCCTGCTTAGCTCCTGTACACTGCCTGGTCTCCTGCTTAGCTCCTGTACACTGCCAGGTCTCCTGCTTAGCTCCTGTACACTGCCAGGTCTCCTGCTTAGCTCCTGTACACTGCCAGGTCTTCTGTTTAGCTCCTGTGCTGCGCCAGGTCTCCTACTTTGCTCCTGTACTCCACCAGGTCTCCTGTTTATCTCTTGTACTTCACCAGGTCTCCTGTTTATCTCTTGTACTTCACCAGGTCTCCTGTTTAGATCCTGTACACCGCCAGGTCTCCTGCTTAACACCTCAACTCCACCAAGTCTCATTTCACTTCTCTCCAACGTTCCTCTACCCATCGAGTTATCAAGCATTTGACCCTTGCAGAAAGCTTTCCAGAGGGGAACACAAGTAATAGTAACCAAACGCTATTCAAAAAAAAAAGTTTTGGCTTGGCTATAACTCCGCCTGCCCCACTGCAATGCCAGAAGATAAAAACTTTAGAAAAGCTTTGTAATATTCTCTTTGTAGGTTATCGCACTCCCTTCAGCTGGCATATGGAGCGTGATTATTTAGATTACAACACCTGGCCAAAGTGTTTCAACATCAGGACATCCTTCAGCAAACATTGCTTTATATAAACTGCCAGAAAAGTGTTTAACCTTGATTCTCACAGAGCGACATGATAAATCATCACTCCCACAATGCTGTATGAAAAGGCTGCAAGTCGGGTTTTGCTATACTCCCTAGTTACAGTATGGTAATGTTCTTATTATATAAAGCATAGTTATACTCAGAGACAAAAAAATATTTATTGTAGCTTACCAGTCCTTAGATGTGGTGACTGCGTTAGTTTTCTATTTTTAGGCTTTTTTTTTTAATTTATCTTCACCTGATGATCTGGCCAGTAACACACTTCCTTCCTTACACCCCGATCACACTGGATGCGAATTGGCATGCGATTTTCACGTCATGCGACTTGCAAATCGCATGCCAAGACGCACCCTATTGTTGGCAATTAGAGCGGCCATATCAGTGAGGTTCCGACTTGGTCGGAGCCGCACGATTTCTAAAGTAGTACATGCACTACTTTTGGTGCGATTTGCATAGACATCTGTGTCAGATGTCTTGCAAATCGCACCTCAAATTGACATGTCCCCTGACTTTGAAACTTCACTGTAAGTCGCACAATTTCAAAGTCAGGCTTGATGTGACCGAGGTGTTAGGCTAGGTTCACACCTATGCAGTTTGCGTTTGAGCCGTTACTGGAGTGCTTTTTTGTGGTACGTTTTGCGTTTTTGCACATGCAGTTTTTTACACGTTTTTGATGCGTTTTGCACTTTTATTTTTTGGCCAACTTGTTGCTGGGCAAATTAAAACCACAAAATGCATCAAAAACACACTACATGCATTTCTGCAGCATCTCCATTGATGTCTATTGAACCAAAATGCAACATTTTACTTTTAAAAAAGTCGCTGGGTGAAAACGCGGAGATGTGAACCTGTCCCATAGAAAATCACTTTTATCTGGTTTGTGCAGAGGGGGAGGACTGTGCTGGACTGGGCTGTCTCTTTGCATCCCAATCCAGCAAAGAGACAGCCCAGTCCAGCAAAGAGACATCCTGTCTCTTTGTGGATGGGGATGTCTCTTTGATGGATGGGTATGTCTCTTTGATGGATGGGGATGTCTCTTTGATGGATGGGGATGTCTCTTTGATGGATGGGGATGTCTCTTTTCTGGATTGGGTCATCTCTTTGAATATATAGGGGGAACTGTGATTAGATTTCTAGGGGCACTTTGATTAAAAAGGGACTGAGCTGTAAAGGGGCACTGGTGAATATTCCTTTACCAACTGCTTGCACCCCCCCACCCCGGAAATTGTCTGTTCAGTCTAAAAAGCCTGGGCCTATTTTTTGTCCCAGTCCTGGCCTGTTGAGCACTATCATCATTAATAAGTGGGGGAGTTGTGTCACAGCACTCACCATTATTTATACATTTTTAATTTGATAGGAGCAGCGCAACACCTTTTATTCTCACTTTATTGACTTCACACATTCTAATAAGGGTGTGGTGGGTGTTAGCAGCAGTCTTCCACCAATGCGCAGATCCATCTCATATATTCCATAGGATATCATGTTAAATGGACTGTAATGCATTTCTGCAAAATGCTTAGGTGTCTTCACTCTGAAAGGAGGGGCAATGGAGACACCTTTGGGCAGCAGCAGCATTGTCAGTCTGGGGAGAGGATAGTGTCAGATGTGCAGGAGAAATCCTCTGCACAAACCAGATAAAAGTGATTGTCATGTTTCACATGACTGTCATATATGCTATCAGGGCTCCCAGGTGTGACCAGAGATGTGTGACTGACGCAGGGAAACGCAGACCTCAGATATGTTATAAACAATATAATTTATTAACACTAACAATACAAACATAAACGCAGTGCTATACTAAAACATAATACAGTGCAAACAAACCAAACCAAACCACCCACAGATAACAGTACATACAAGCAAGCGTCGTCAGGCAGGCCGGGTCAATATCAATAGGGCAGGTAGGTACAGGGGGAGCAAGCGGAGATTGGTCAGGGTCACAAGCCAGGGATCAGAACAGGTAGCAAGCAGCGTGGTACAGAGGGTCAGACAGAGGGATGGTCAGGAGCGAGCCGGGATCAGAGCAGGAGAAGTCAGCAGTGGTTCAGAAACAGGATGCAGGACAGAAACAGGATACAGGGCCCAGGACAAACACACACCAAGGCAGAGTCTGTGGGTCTGGCCATCCCTTAAATACCCCAGCATAATCAGTTCCAGGTGTTAGCTGGCTGCAAAGTTGAGTCTCTGATTGCTGGGAACACCCGCTGGCCAGCCCTGGTACTGCAGATCAAAAGGCAGGTGAGTCCCACCATAGCTGGCCAGTCCATTCCTGACAGTACCCCCCCCTCAAGGAGCGGCCTCAGGACACTCCAAACAGTCCTAGCTGGGAAAAATGTTCCACCGCCCGGGTCTGGTAACTGGCGGGATATCAAAGACTGGCACACCGGGCAGGACTCCGGGCAGCGGTACACCGGGCAGAGGCACATCGGGCTGGACTCCGGGCAGAGGCACATCGGGCAGAGGCACACCGGGCAGAGGCACACCGGGCTGGACTCCGGGCAGAGGCACATCGGGCTGGACTCCGGGCAGAGGCACATCGGGCAGAGGCACATCGGGCTGGACTCCGGGCAGAGGCACATCGGGCTGGACTCCGGGCAGAGGCACATCGGGCAGGACTCCGGGCAGAGGCACATCGGGCAGGACTCCGGGCAGAGGCACATCGGGCAGGACTCCGGGCAGAGGCACATCGGGCAGGACTCCGGGCAGAGGCACATCGGGCAGGACCCCGGGCAGAGGCACATCGGGCTACCAGGCGAAGCGGCAGGCAGCGGGCCACCAGGCGGAGCGGCAGGCACCGGGCCCCCGGGCGGGGCGACAGGCATCGGGCCCCCGGGCGGGGCGACAGGCACCGGGCCCCCGGGCGGGGCGACAGGCACCGGGCCCCCGGGCGGGGCGACAGGCACCGGGCCCCCGGGCGGGGCGTCAGGCACCGGGCCCCCAGGCGGAGCGGCGGGCGCCGGACCCCCAGGCGGAACTACAGGTCTCGGGCCCTCAGGCGGAGCGGCGGGCGCCGGACCCCCAGATGGAGCAACAGGTCTCGGGCCCTCAGGCGGAGCGGCGGGCGCCGGACCCCCAGATGGAGCAACAGGTCTCGGGCCCTCAGGCGGGGCGACAGGCATCGGACCCCCAGGCGGGGCGACAGGCATCGGACCCCCAGGCGGGGCGACAGGCATCGGACCCCCAGGCGGGGCGACAGGCATCGGGTCCCCAGGCGGGGCGACAGGCATCGGGCCCCCAGGCGGAGCGGCGGGCGCCAGACCCCCAGGCGGAGCTACAGGTCTCGGGCCCTCAGGCGGAGCAACAGGTCTCGGGCCCCCAGACGAAGCGGCGGGCACCGAGTCACCAGGCACGACAGTGGGCACCGAGTCGTCTGACAAGACTGCGGGCACCGAGTCAACTGGCGGAACAGCGGGCATCGAGTCAACTGGCGGAACAGCGGGCACCGAGTCGTCTGGCAAGACTGCGGGCACCGAGTCGTCTGGCAAGACTGCGGGCACCGAGTCGTCTGGCAAGACTGCGGGCATCGAGTCAACTGGCGGAACAGCGGGCACCGAGTCGTCTGGCAAGACTGCGGGCACCGAGTCGTCTGGCAAGACTGCGGGCACCGAGTCGACTGGCGGAACAGCGGGCACCGAGTCGTCTGGCAAGACTGCGGGCACCGAGCCAACTGGCGGAACAGCAGGCTTTGAGTCGTCTGGCAAGACTGCGGGCACCGAGTCAACTGGCGGAACAGCGGGCACCGAGTCGTCTGGCAAGACTGCGGGCACCGAGTCGTCTGGCAAGACTGCGGGCACCGAGTCGTCTGGCAAGACTGCGGGCACCGAGTCGTCTGGCAAGACTGCGGGCACCGAGTCGTCTGGCAAGACTGCGGGCATCGAGTCAACTGGCAAGACTGCGGGCATCGAGTCAACTGGCAAGACTGCGGGCATCGAGTCAACTGGCAAGACTGCGGGCATCGAGTCAACTGGCGGAACAGCGGGCACCGAGTCGTCTGGCAAGACTGCGGGCACCGAGTCGACTGGCAAGACTGCGGGCACCGAGTCGTCTGGCAAGACTGCAGGCACCGAGCCAACTGGCGGAACAGCAGGCTTCGAGTCGTCTGGCAAGACTGCGGGCACCGAGTCAACTGGCGGAACAGCGGGCACTGAGTCGTCTGGCAAGACTGCGGGCACCGAGTCGTCTGGCAAGACTGCGGGCACTGAGTCGTCTGGCAAGACTGCGGGCACCGAGTCGTCTGGCAAGACTGCGGGCACCGAGTCGTCTGGCAAGACTGCGGGCACCGAGTCGTCTGGCAAGACTGCGGGCACCGAGTCGTCTGGCAAGACTGCGGGCACCGAGTCGTCTGGCAAGACTGCGGGCACCGAGTCGTCTGGCAAGACTGCGGGCACCGAGTCGTCTGGCAAGACTGCGGGCACCGAGTCGTCTGGCAAGACTGCGGGCACCGAGTCGTCTGGCAAGACAGTGGGCTCCGAGTCAACAGGCACGACAGTGGGCACCGGGTCATCAGGTATCGGATTGTCTGGCTCGACAGCGGGCATCGGGTCACCAGGTATGACAGCGGGCACTGGGTCACCAGGCATCAGGTCATTTGGCTTGCCAGCGGGCACCGCATGTCAGGGCTCCCAGGTATGACCAGAGATGTGTGACTGATGCAGGGAAACGCAGACTTCAGAAATGTGATAAACAATATAATTTATTAACACTAACCATACAAACATAAACGCAGGGCAATACTAAACATACTACAGTGCAAACAAACCAAACCAACCACCCACAGATAACAGTACATACAAGCAAGCGTCGTCAGGCAGGCCGGGTCAATATCAATTGGGCAGGTAGGTACGGGGGGAGCAAGCAGAGAATGGTCGGGGTCACAGGCCAGGTTCAGCAGGTAGCAAGCAGCGAGGTACAGAGGGTCAGACAGAGGGGTGGTCAGGGTCACAAGCCAGGATCAGAGCAGGAGAAGTCAGCAAAGGAACAGGATGCAGGACAGATACAGGGCCCAGGACAAACACAACACCAAGGCAGAGTCTGCAAGTCTGGCCATCCCTTAAATACCCCAGTATCATCAGTTCCAGGTGTTAGCTGGCTGAAAGGTTGAGTCTCTGATTGCTGGGAGCACCCGCTGGCCAGCCCTGGTACTGCAGATCAAAAGGCAGGTGAGTCCCACCATTGCTGGCCAGTCCATTCCTAACAGTACCCCCCCCTCAAGGAGCGGCCTCAGGACGCTCCAAACAGTCCTAGCTGGGCAAAATGTTCCACCGCCCGGGTCTGGCAACTGGCGGGATAGCAAAGACTGGCACACCGGGCAGGACTCCGGGCAGCGGCACACCGGGCTGGACTCCGGGCAGCGGCACATCGAGCAGAGGCACTCCGGGCAGAGGCACACCGGGCAGAGGCACATCGGGCAGGACTCCGGGCAGAGGCACATCGGGCAGAGGCACATCGGGCAGAGGCACACCGGGCAGAGGCACATCGGGCAGAGGCACATCGGGCAGAGGCACATCGGGCAGAGGCACCGGGCAGAGGCACATCGGGCAGAGGCACATCGGGCAGAGGCACATCGGGCAGGACTCCGGGCAGAGGCACATCGGGCAGGACTCCGGGCAGAGGCACATCGGGCAGGACTCCGGGCAGAGGCACACCGGGCAGAGGCACATCGGGCAGGACTCCGGGCAGAGGCACATCGGATTACCAGGCGAAGCAGCAGGCAGCGGGCCCCCGGGCGGGGCGACAGGCACCGGGCCCCCGGGCGGAGCAGCAGGCACCGGGCCCCCGGGCGGAGCAGCAGGCACCGTGCCCCCGGGCGGGGCGACAGGCATCGTGCCCCCAGGCGGGGCGACAGGCATCGTGCCCCCAGGCGGGGCGACAGGCATCGTGCCCCCAGGCGGGGCGACAGGCATCGTGCCCCCAGGCGGGGCGACAGGTCTCGGGCCCATAGGCGGAGCGGCGGGCGCCGGACCCCCAGGAGGAGCGACAGGTCTCGGGCCCTCAGGCGGAGCGGCGGGCGCCGGACCCCCAGATGGAGCGACAGGTCTCGGGCCCTCAGGCGGAGCGGCGGGCGCCGGACCCCCAGATGGAGCGACAGGTCTCGGGCCCTCAGGCGGAGCGGCGGGCGCCGGACCCCCAGGTGGAGCGACAGGTCTCAGGCCCTCAGGCGGAGCGGCGGGCGCCGGACCCCCAGGAGGAGCGACAGGTCTCGGGCCCTCAGGCGGAGCGGCGGGCGCCGGACCCCCAGGTGGAGCGACAGGTCTCGGGCCCTCAGGCGGAGCGGCGGGCGCCGGACCCCCAGGCGGAGCGACAGGTCTCGGGCCCATAGGCGGAGCGGCGGGCGCCGGACCCCCAGGAGGAGCGACAGGTCTCGGGCCCTCAGGCGGAGCGGCGGGCGCCGGACCCCCAGGTGGAGCGACAGGTCTCGGGCCCTCAGGCGGAGCGGCGGGCGCCGGACCCCCAGGTGGAGCGACAGGTCTCGGGCCCTCAGGCGGAGCGGCGGGCGCCGGACCCCCAGATGGAGCGACAGGTCTCGGGCCCCCAGGCGGGGCGGCGGGCGCCGGATCCCCAGGCGGAGCGGCGGGCGCTGGACCCCCAAGCGGAGCAACAGGTCTCGGGCCCTCAGGCGGAGCGGCGGGCACCGAGTCACCAGGCACGACAGTGGGCTCCGAGTCAACTGGTATGACCGCAGGCACTGGGTCAGACATTGTATGGTCTGGCTGGACAGCGGGCATCGGGTCACCAGGCATCAGCTCATTTGGCTCGACAGCGGGCACCGCGTCATCTGGCAAGGCAGTGGGCTCCGAGTCAACTGGTATGACCGCGGGCACTGGGTCAGACATTGGATCGTCTGACCGGACAGCGGGCATCGGGTCACCAGGCATCAGGTCATTTGGCTCGACCGCGGGCACCGCGTCATCTGGCAAGGCAGTGGGCTCCGAGTCAACTGGTATGACCGCAGGCACTGGGTCAGACATTGTATGGTCTGGCTGGACAGTGGGCATCGGGTCACCAGGCATCAGGTCATTTGGCTCGACAGTGGGCACCGCGTCATCTGGCAAGGCAGTGGGCTCCAAGTCAACTGGTATGACCGCGGGCACTGGGTCAGACATTGGATCGTCTGACTGGACAGCGGGCACTGGGTCACCAGGCATCAGGTCATTTGGCTCGACAGCGGGCACCGCGTCATCTGGCAAGGCAGTGGGCTCCGAGTCAACAGGCACGACAGTGAGCACCGGGGCATCAGGTACCGGATTGTCTGGCTCGACAGCGGGCATCGGGTCACCAGGTATGACAGCGGGCACTGGGTCACCAGGCATCAGGTCATTTGGCTTGTCAGCGGGCACCGCGTCATCTGGCAAGGCAGTGGGCACCGGGTCACCAGGCATTAGGTCATTTGGCTTGCCAGCGGGCACCGCGTCATCTGGCAAGGCAGTGGGCACCGGGTCACCAGATATGACAGCGGGCTCTGAGTCAATTGGCACGACAGCGGGCACTGGATCAGGTACCGGATCATCTGGATCAACAGCGGGCATCGAGTCAACTGGCCTAATAGGATCGTCGGGCTGGATCAGTTCATCATGCTGAGTAGCGGCATCAGGCTGAATGCAGGCATCAGGCTGAGGAGAGGCTTCAGGCTGAAGAGAGGCATCCGGCTGAAGAGAGGCATCAGGCCGAGTAGAGGCTTCAGGCTGAGTAGAGGCTTCAGGCCGAGTCACGGAAGGCAGGCTCACCGGTTTGGATACTGGCAGGATGGTATTGGTTGGAAAGAATTTTCGCTTTTTTCTGGTTTTAACTACTGGAGCACTGCAAGTAAACGCAGGTCTGCAAACGAATGGAGCAGCTGGAGACAGAGAAAAACTGGAGGATGGAACAGGAGAGGGAGCAGTTGCTACAGAGGGCTCTTTTACAGGGTTAAAGGCAGGATAGGTGCAGCGAGTGGGAACAGGGTACTGACATGCGGTAGATAGCAGGGCAGGAGGAGCTGGTGGGAATACAGGAGTAGAGTTAGAAGCAGGACTGGGTCTTTGTAAGCTGACTGAGGCTGGGTGCAACAAATCTGTCCATGTCTGCAGTAGGGGTTGAACAAAGCTGAGCTTACACAAAGTCTGTCTGGTCAATGACTGCACTGCGTTGATACAATCTCTTAGTGTCTGTGGTGAACATGTGGAATAACGCTCCAAAAGGTAACCCACATCATCCTCTAATAACCACACCAGGGACTCTACCTGGTCTGCACTAAATGGTGGCAAAAATTCATCCCTGCATTCGGGGGAACCAGATGAAACCAACTCTGCACAAACCTCAATCAATGGCTGCACCTCAGAGAACACTGTGCCCTGATCTACTAGAACATGAGCGAGCCGTATACATTCTAGCAATTCATCCCGGGTATACTCCTTCAGAGTTTGATAAGCATACTCCCTGTCATCAAACACTAGCAGATATAAATACTCAACCTCATCAAGATCCATCCTTCCCATCAACAAGCCAAGATGGCTTCCCTGTGCAGCCACTTCTGGTCAGGATTGGCCTTGGTGTAATGTCAGGGCTCCCAGGTATGACCAGAGATGTGTGACTGATGCAGGGAAACGCAGACTTCAGAAATGTGATAAACAATATAATTTATTAACACTAACCATACAAACATAAACGCAGGGCAATACTAATAATACATAATACAGTGCAAACAAACCAAACCAACCACCCACAGATAACAGTACATACAAGCAAGCGTCGTCAGGCAGGCCGGGTCAATATCAATTGGGCAGGTAGGTACGGGGGGAGCAAGCAGAGAATGGTCGGGGTCACAGGCCAGGTTCAGCAGGTAGCAAGCAGCGAGGTACAGAGGGTCAGACAGAGGGGTGGTCAGGGTCACAAGCCAGGATCAGAGCAGGAGAAGTCAGCAAAGGAACAGGATGCAGGACAGATACAGGGCCCAGGACAAACACAACACCAAGGCAGAGTCTGCAAGTCTGGCCATCCCTTAAATACCCCAGTATCATCAGTTCCAGGTGTTAGCTGGCTGAAAGGTTGAGTCTCTGATTGCTGGGAGCACCCGCTGGCCAGCCCTGGTACTGCAGATCACAAGGCAGCTGAGTCCCACCATTATTGGTGAATTCATTCCTGAGAGAGGGTGTGTTGCACTTGTCTGCTGAGCTCCAGAAACTCCGGTCATCCTACGACCGTGTATGGTCTACTAAGCGGCAGGCCATGAAACCAGACCTGGAGGCGCTGGAACTTCGTGTGTCACAGCAGGGGAGGTATGTGGCGGTGCTGCAGCGCCAGAGCGGCGTCCTAAGCGAGAAGTATCTGAATGAAGCGAGATTTAAGGCTGCAAGAAGCCGCAGTGTTGCGGCGATGCGGGGTCCGGTGGAGGAGGCCTCTTCGGTGGAGGAATTGTCGGGGGAGTTGCTGGTGGAAGGCGAGCAGGGGCAGGTTGAGCCCACAGCACCCTCAGAGGAAATGGCGTCTATCATGGAAGACAGCGTGGTGGCAGGATCATCAGAGTCCCTCCCCCCTGGGCAGCTGCCTGTGGATTGGGGGACCCAGGTGGAGGAGGAGGAGATAGTGGGCGGATTGCAGTTCCTGGCAGAGGCGGTTGCAGAGCTGCGTGGAGCCGACTTCAGGTTTACGTCCGAGGACTCAGAGGAAGAAGCTGAAAGTGATGTCATCCCCCGCAAGCCGGCTAAGCCGGTGGTGAAAGAGCATGCTGCCTTTGTCATGCTGCAACGCATCCCCAAGGACGTGTTGGCAAAGGCAGGGGAGCCACTGGAAGGGGAGAAGGACTCTGCTGATTGTGTTGGTGAGATGGTTCTGGACACTGGGGTAGAGGGTATAATGCCTGCAAAATTGTCTGAGCTGCAGGTTAGCCCTACAGTCCTGGCTAAGGGTGTTTCCCCTCCGGTGGTGGTCCCACTGGGCCCCGCCCCTTTGGGGGGCATGGTGGCCTCTGGTGTGCAACCAGCAGGTCCCCCGGTTTCTCCTCAGGGGGCTCCAAGTTCTCAGGTCCAGGCTCCTGCGGGTCCGGCTCAGGTGGGTTCTCCTGCTGGTATGGGTGGTCCCCAGCCCCGGGCTCCCCCAGGTCATGGCTCATCAGCATCTGCCCCTTCAGTTGCTGCTGCTGGTGTGGCGGCTTCCCCTGGTCATGCCCCCTTGATGTTGAGTGCCCCTGGGGCTGGATCGGGGCTCAGTTACTCTGCTGCAGTTAGGGGAGGTCAGGGGTCAGTGGGATCGGCCCGGGCAAGGGCAGGTAACCTACCCACTTCCGCCGCAAGGCGAAATGTTGTTCAGTTGAAATGGTCAGGGGAGGGCCCCCCCCTTAGCAGGAGAGAGGTCATAGACCGCATATTAGAAATGGGCTTCCATGCCGCAGATATTTTTGCGTTTATTGCTCCAGTTGGTACTGGAGAATATGACGTGTCCTTCATGCGGCCAGAATTGTTGGACCTCTTTTGGCAGAGGTATGAGGCCACCTTTGTCACCAGCGCTAGGTGGGTGGGCCTAACCCCGAGGCTCGTCTCTCGCCAGTCCCTGATTAAAAAAATAACGGTGCTGGTGAGAAATGAATCCATCCCTGCATCAGATATTGTGGTCTGGCTAAGCAGATATGGGGATGTGATGGGGCCCCTTGGGAAGATCAAGGATGAGAGGGGAATATGGACAGGTGGGTGGACGACCACCGTCCGCTTAAAGGTGGTTGGAAATGTGCTCCAGCACATTCCCTCTTCCGCTTTTCTAGGGAAGGACCGCCTGATAATTTTTTATGCGGGTCAGCCGAGGGTCTGCCACCGGTGTGGGGGCAAGGGGCATTTTGCGGCCACCTGCCCCGTCATTAGATGTTCCCTGTGTCAGGAAATAGGACACCTGGCCAGGGACTGCAATGTTGTCCGATGCAATCTCTGCGGGGAGCTTGGGCATTCATACAACCAGTGCCCGGAGGCCCTCCACAACCTTCCGGTGGGGGAGCTTGAAGCAGAGTTGGATCGGGTAGATGCTGAAGAGGCGGAGGCGGCATTGGAGAGAGCGGCTTCGGTTGCTGTGGCGGCCCTTGTGAGGGAAGGGGAGGTTTCTGTGGCCCCTCCTGTCTCTGTCCCCCCTGTTTCGTCTACCCCTTTGGAGTCCCCTGTTGTTCCCCCTTGTGTGCCGGTTCCTCCTCCCAGGACTAAGAAACAGCTGAGGGAGGCTGCTAAAGGGGCCGGGATGGTTGAGGCTAGGTCTAGTCCCTCAGTGTCTGCTCCCCCCTTGCTCTTGCCGCTGCGGCGGAGTAGGAGGCCCGGTAGGGAGTCCCGTGAGTCCCAAGGTTCTGCTCCGGTAGGGGCTCGGGTGGAGGAGGGGTGGTCCCTGGTGGGTAGGCGGAGTAAGCCAGTTTTGTCCTCAGCAGGGTCGGTGTCCTCTTTAGAGGCGGGGGAGGTGGCCCTGGGGAATAGGTTTGGGGCTTTGTCGGGGGAGGAGGAGGGGTCAAGTGATCCCGCTTCCCCGATGGAGGACGAGGATGCTGGGGGGTCTCTTAAGAGAGTGAGGGACCCTGCCAAGAAAGTCAAGAGGAGGATTAAGAAACGTCCCTCTCAATTATCTTAATGGCAGTTCCCGCTCCGATAAAGGTGGCAACCATTAATGTTGCCAGCATAAAGTCTGTAAGTGCTAGAGAAACAGCCTTATTTTTGATCAGTGGGATGGAAGCTGATATTTTCTTTTTGCAGGAGACCAGGTTGCCCACCTTGGCTGATGTCCATCTGGCCAAGCGTGAGTGGAGGCGTGGGCCCTCCTACTGGTCTCTTGCGGCTGAGCTTTACAGCGGAGTTGCGGTGCTTTTTACCGGCATGGTAACGTGTCGGCGGATAATTGAGGTAGAGATCGGAAGATGTCTGATTCTGGATGTTCTCGTAAGGGGGCATGAGCTCCGTCTCATTAATATCTATGGCCCACAGTCCAAGTGGGACAGGAAGAACCTCTTTGCGAGGATTAAACCTTACCTCTTTACATCCCGGCTGGTAGTCTTTGGAGGTGATTTTAACACCATTACTAGGCCCAAGGACAGGAGAGGCTTCACTGACGGGCTGGGATATGATAGCAATTTTCTAAATGCTATAGTCAGGGAGGCAGGTCTGGTTGACGCTTGGATTCAAAGTGTCCCAGACGGCACGGGTTTCACCTTTAGGAGAGGTAATAGCCAGAGTAGGATAGACAGGTTTTTTTTGAAGGAGAACTCTGCCTTCTCTGCACCTGAGTGTCAGGCGGTGGAGTTTTCCGATCACCTTATGCTATCTGTCACCTTGAATATTTCAGACACGCCGCTGAGAGGAAAGGGCATCTGGAGGATGAATTTGTCTCTGCTGGAGGACGAGGAGGTGAGACGATCTTTCGAGGAGTTCTTTCAGGCGCAGGAGACGGTGCTGGATTTCTGCGGCAGTAAGTCTGAGTGGTGGGAGCTCACCAAAGTGCGGATCAGCAGGTTTTTCAAGGCTATTGGTAAGAGACGGCAGTTTAAACAGTATAACGCCTACCAGCGGTTGCGGAGGAAGCTCGACCGCCTTGTTTCTAGCGGTGGAGATTCGGGGGCAATCTCGGAGGTGAAGCTTCTCCTTAGGGAACTCCAGTATGATCGGCGTGCCTCTTTGGTTCTGGAGAGGGATTATGGGAAATACCACTCGCCTGACCCTTTCCAGAATTGCAAACAGAGTGCAGCAGTTAAGACGATCTCTGCTCTGAGGGATAGTACAGGGTCCCTGGCTAAATCCAGGTCAGGGATTCTGGAGGTCTCCAGGTCCTTTTATGCGGATTTACTGAGTGAGAAACACCTTGACCGGACAGGGATGTCGAGCTTTTTGGAATCCACGCCTGGTCTGGACAGTGATGTCCCTCTGGCGAGTTTGACTGGGGAGATTACTGCAGAAGAGGTGTCCAGAGCGATTGATAGTCTGGCCATTAAAAAGACTCCTGGGCCAGACGGTCTGACTGCCGAATTTTTTAAGGCTTTTAAATCCCGCCTGGCACCTCGTCTCGCGGAAGTGTATAACAGCTGTCTGGATGAGGGATCTCTCCCTCCTTCCATGAGACAGTCTGCAGTTATTCTCCTGTCAAAGGGTAAAGATCCTTCGGCTATTGAGAACTGGCGCCCCATCAGCCTCCTCAATGTCGATAGAAAGGTTCTGGCGAAGATCTTGTTCTGGCGCTTGTCGTCAGTGGCAGACAGTTTGCTTTCTCGTCAGCAGCATTGCTCGGTCCGGGGCAGGAGTACCTTCACAGCGGTGTTAGCTGTCCGGGAGGCTCTGGAGCGATGTAAGGCTGAAGGATGGGGAAAGTACTTGCTGGCGGTGGATCAGGCAAAGGCCTTTGATCGAGTTGATCACAAGTACCTCTGGCATCTCCTGGACCGGTATGGTTTGGAGGGGAGGTTCATCGGCTGGTTGAAGACATTGTACCAAGGGGCGGAGAGCTTCATGTTGGTGAATGGTTGGGTTGGGCAGCCCTTTGAGGTTGGATCTGGGGTGCGCCAGGGGTGCCCGCTGAGTCCCTTGCTCTATGCCTTTGCCATTGACCCCTTCGTCAGGAGGCTAGATGGCGGGGCGGTGAGTGGGGTGCTGGTGGGTGCCACTGGAGATCCGCCTTTGAGAGTTGTGGCTTATGCTGATGACGTTTCTGTTTTCATTTCTGGACCGGAGGAGGCGCAGGAGGTGGTTTCAGTAATGGATCAGTATGCCGAGGCATCAGGTTCCAAGGTCAATCAGGACAAATGTGAAGTTCTCTGGATGGGTAGGGAGGGTGAGAGCTTCTCACTCCCGGACGCCTTCCCGGTGCCTCAGCCGAACATCAAAGTGTTGGGCATCAATTTTGGCTCTGCTGATTACAGCAAGCAAAATTGGGAATCCAAGCTGTCGGATGCCGAGGTCAAAGTGAGATGTTGGAAGGGGTGGCGGCTCTCCTTGAGGGAAAGGGTTGATTTGATCAAGACTTTCCTGCTCCCAGTCTTTTTGTACGTCAGCTTCGTTTGCCTCTTGCCAGAATCGCTCTATACGAGGATCTATAGCTGTTTCTTCCAGATGTTATGGGGGAATCGGCTGAACCTCGTCAAGAGGGACGTGACTTACTCATCCAGGCGGGAGGGTGGCCTAGGTATGGTCAACCCGGTGGTCTTTTTCTCTCTGATGTTCTTGAAACATAACTTTGGTAATATGCTGGCAGAGAGACCGCCTGCATGGGTAGGACTGTTCCGGATCTGGTTTGGACCCTTTCTGCACAGTTGGGAGAGTGGCGGGCCAGTGAGAAGCCTGCGGGTCAAGCATGGTAAGCTCCCGGCTTATGTGGCCCTGTGCCTGAAGTTACTCCGGCGGTGGCATGTGACTGCGGAGGAGGTCCGGTCCCTCCCCAGGAGGCTCCTGGGTGAGAGGATTGTGGCATCTGCTTTCCATGCGCCGCTGGCCTTGAGAGATTGCCCGGGCCATGTTATGAGGGAGGGTTTGCGGTTGATAAATCTGGAGCGGATCCCCCTGAAGTTGCGGGACCAGGCCTGGCTCGCCTTCCATGGCAGGCTCTACGTGAGGGGTAACCTGAAGTACCGTCCTGCGGATGACCGTGGTTGTCCGAGGTCGGAGTGTGGGGGTGAAGTGGAGACTATGGACCACTTCTTGCTTCAGTGCCCCTTTAACGTAGAGGTGTATAAACAGGTGGGAGGGGCTCTGGGTGTTCCTTTCCTCCATCGCATGTCGTATGCGGAGTGGGTGTACGGAGCATTCGAGAGTCGCATGGGTTTTAATTTGGACACCCTGTTTTTAGTCAGCTTAGTTGTCCGTTATTACACTTGGATGGCACGGTGTCAGGTCTCCATTCGGCAGAAGGTCCTCCCTGTTCAGGTGGTGGCAAGTGACATCCTTGGTGAGGTGGGGAAAATTCGGGGTCTTGAGAAAGACAGGCTGCGACGCAGAGCTTGGATGGAGGCGTGGAGGAACATCAAGCCTGTTGCTGCGGTCTGTTGATCTCGGGTGGTGGGATCTGTCCCTAGTTTCTGCCTTCAGCACTCCCTAGATTTTTGCGTTCGGATCTTTTTGGTAGCCTTTTGCATGGTAGGTTGTAAGGGTCAGACGTGGAAGATTTGCGGGTTCCTTAGCCCTCCCCTGTGGTGTATATAATAGTATGGTTAGGTCCTTTGTATATAGTTTAGGCCATATAGGCCGTAAGCAGCAGGTTTGAATATGGAAATTGCATATGGTTTATGTTTTTGTCTGAGCCATAAAGGCTCTTAGTCATGTGGTCTCGGCCATAAAGGCCTTGTACTGTAAATATTGTATATAGTTTCCGTTTTTTTTTTCCTTTCAGGTTATGGACTTTTATTTATGAGCCGTTCAGGCTATGTTTGAGTTTTGTTTTTGTTTTTTTTTTTGTTTTTTTTTTGTTTTTTTTCCCCAGGGACTGTTGGGACATTTTAGTTTCCTTTCTGTTGAGTTTTGTATTTATTTATTTATATTTATACTTTTATGCATAAGTCTGATGGATATGTATGACATCAATACATAATAAAAAATCTCCATTCCTAACACCGCGTCATCTGGCAAGGCAGTGGGCACCGGGTCACCAGGTATGACAGCGGGCTCTGAGTCAATTGGCATGACAGCGGGCACTGGATCAGGTACCGGATCATCTGGATCAACAGCGGGCATCGAGTCAACTGGCCTAATAGGATCGTCGGGCTGGATCAGTTCATCATGCTGAGTAGCGGCATCAGGCTGAATGCAGGCATCCGGCTGAGGAGAGGCATCCGGCTGAAGAGAGGCATCCGGCTGAAGAGAGGCATCCGGCTGAAGAGAGGCATCCGGCTGAGTAGAGGCTTCAGGCTGAACCACGGAAGGCAGGCTCACCGGTTTGGTAAGCTGACTGAGGCTGGGTGCAACAAGTCTGTCCATGTCTGCAGTAGGGGTTGAACAAAGCTGAGCTTACACAAAGCCTGTCTGGTCAATGACTGCACTGCGTTTATACAATCTCTTAGTGTCTGTGGTGAACATGTGGAATAACGCTCCAGAAAGTAACCCACATCATCCTCTAATAACCATACCAGGGACTCAACCTGGTCGGCACTAAATGGTGGCAAAAATTCATCCCTGCATTCGGGGGAACCAGATGAAACCAACTCAACACAAACCTGAATCAATGGCTGCACCATAGAGAAATCTGTGCCCTGATCTACTAGAACATGAGCGAGCCGTATACATTCTAGTAGTTGATCCCTGGGATACTCCTTCAGAGTCTGATAAGCATACTCTCTGTCATCAAGCACTAGCAGAGATAAATACTCAACCTCATCCAGATCCATCCTTCCCATCAACAAGCCAAGATGGCTTCCCTGTGCAGCCACTTCTGGTCAGGATTGGCCTTGGTGTAATGTCAGGGCTCCCAGGTGTGACCAGAGATGTGTGACTGACGCAGGGAAACGCAGACCTCAGATATGTTATAAACAATATAATTTATTAGCACTAACAATACAAACATAAACGCAGTGCTATACTAAAACATAATACAGTGCAAACAAACCAAACCAAACCACCCACAGATAACAGTACATACAAGCAAGCGTCGTCAGGCAGGCCGGGTCAATATCAATAGGGCAGGTAGGTACAGGGGGAGCAAGCGGAGATTGGTCAGGGTCACAAGCCAGGGATCAGAACAGGTAGCAAGCAGCGTGGTACAGAGGGTCAGACAGAGGGATGGTCAGGAGCGAGCCGGGATCAGAGCAGGAGAAGTCAGCAGTGGTTCAGAAACAGGATGCAGGACAGAAACAGGATACAGGGCCCAGGACAAACACACACCAAGGCAGAGTCTGTGGGTCTGGCCATCCCTTAAATACCCCAGCATAATCAGTTCCAGGTGTTAGCTGGCTGCAAAGTTGAGTCTCTGATTGCTGGGAACACCCGCTGGCCAGCCCTGGTACTGCAGATCAAAAGGCAGGTGAGTCCCACCATAGCTGGCCAGTCCATTCCTGACATATGCCTTTAAGTGGTTTCTACATCTTGTCTCTGCTCCTCCCTTTCCTTTGGTTTAGTTAATGTTGCATAGATAGCCCTCCCCCTTTCCCAGAAATGAATTGCAGCTCTATCCTCATGTCATGGAGCAGGAAACATTATGATCTTTTGACCTATCGAATGTTCATTGTTGTAAGATTCTCTCAGTTTATGGAATAAACTTCACAAGATCTACAAGATATCTTATCGATTGAGTCACTGACTGTGGTATCCAACTGAGGTTGAAGTTATCGTTATCTCATCACAACTGTAAGTTACAGAGATCACTCTATCAATGCTTAGATTGGAGAGACAGAACAGTGATGAAGTGTCTTCAAATTAAAATGAAAGAAAAAAACATATTTGCAGACTACGCTGGAATGTGTATTCGCACACCACCAGTCAATAATTAAATAAAATAAGTGCCGTAGAATTAGTAAATGAGTATATTAATGCGTGTCAACTGACACATGTCTAAGTGAAATAAATTAGCAGTGTCTGGACAAACGACATGCACATAACCTCAAGTGAATTTAGCTATAAATATATTAGCAATCCGTGCCGAAGATAACAGCACACGAGCAGGATGCATATATTATGATGATGTATCACAATCTCCTACAGTATATACAGTAAGTGTGCACAACAAATCTACGATCACATATCATAATTGCATATAGTGAATAATAACAAATAGAAGTGCTATCAATAAATAAATCCCAGTGAGACAATTTACAAAAAAGTCCAAAAATAAGTGTCTCTTGATGAATCAGCTTCTGTGCTCTCTCCGATCTTGGGAAAATTACAAACATGCAGTGTTAGATATACCGGAAGATTGACCCCTCATGTACACTGGACTTTTGATAACACTGGTAACGTTAGCTGTGTAAAGTCATGTTAAAAACGTGAGTTTTTCAGCTTTTTTTTGGCATTTTTGCATTAACGTTTAGCGGTGTTTTGCCGCGTTTAGCAGCGTTTAGCAGCGTTTAGCAGCGTTTTCCCGTGTTTTTTTAGTGTTCTTTTTAACAAAAAAAAATATTTTTTTGGTAAAAAAAAAAAAAAACACCGGTTTGCGGCGTTTTATCATGCTTTACCGTGTTTTTCAGTGCTAGTGCATTTTTACAACTAAAAAACTCCTCTAGAGACCCACTAGTCCGGGGTTTTTTTCCAGCCAAAAAACGCCCTTGCCAAAAAACATTGATTCCAGTCTATGAGTGTATGGGCACATAGGATAACATGCTGGGGGGTTTACTGGCTGTAGAAAAAAACATCAAAAGCCAAAACAGCCCCTGTAAAAACATCCCGTGTGCATGAGGACTTAAAGTGATTCTTAAAACTTTTCTTTTTTTTTTAACAAAAAATACCAAACATGTCTATACTTACCTGCTGTTTGCTGTGGTTTTACACAAAGCAGCCTGGATCCTCCTCTTCTCTACAGGTTCTCCTGCCCCCACCCTCCCGTCGGCTGCCTCACAGCAAGCAGCTTGCTATGGGGGCACCCGCGGTTCCATGTGTCCACTCACACGCGGAGCTGCGGCTCTGTCCCTCCCCTTCTTTGGCTGTGATTGACAGCAGTGGGAGCCAATGGCTCTATAAACCCATAAACAGCCTATAGCCTATAAACAGCAGACGGGAAGCACTGCCGATACGGGCTAACGTACCTGTAGGTCAATCCACATCAGCGACTCACACATGGCTCACAGATCTTGTACCCGGGAGTCAGGCAATCCATGTTTCATCCGGACACAGCAGATTACATTACCGCTGTGTTTGCATGATCACATGGTGTTTTACAATGTGACTGCTGTGTCCAATCACAGCAATCACATAGTAAGCCGAGAGATCCAATGCTGCAGCCTGGGAGTATATAGCAGACTGTCTGACTGCTTGTACAATCACAGACTGCAGTGCCAGCCATCCTAGTGCCCCTGATCACTGTCCCAGTGTAGCACTAATAAATAATGCAACCAGCCCCTGCCACCTGTCCCAGTGCTCACAATAACACTGCCATACCCCATACCAGCGCCATGATTACCACCATACCCCATACCAGCGCCATGATTACCACCATACCCCATACCAACACCCTGATCACCACCATATCCCATACCAGCGCCATGATCCCCACCATATGCCGTACGGCATACCAGTGTCCTGATTCCCGCTATACCCCATACCAGCACCCTGATCACCACCATACCCCATACCAGCACCCTGATCACCGCCATACCCCATATCAGCACCCTGATCACCACAAAATACCATGCCAGCACCCTGATCACCACCATATGCCATACGGCATACCAGCGCCCTGATCACCCCATATGCTATACCATCGTCCTGATCACCGTCATACACCATACCAACATCCTGATCACTGCCATACCAGCGTCCTGATCACCGCCATATCTCAGACCACCGTCCTGATCACTATCATACACCATGTGAACGTCCTGATCACCTCCATATCCCATACCAGCACCCTGATCACCACCATACACCATACCAGCACCCTGATCACCACCATACACCATACCAGCACCCTGATCACCACCATATGCCATACTAGAACCTTGATCACCACCATACACCATACCAGCACCCTGATCACCCCATATCTTATACCAGCATCTTGATCACCACCATACACCATACCAGTGTTCTGATCACCATCATACACCATACCAGTGTCCTGATCACCATCATACACCATACCAGTGTCCTGATCACCATCATACACCATACCAGTGTCCTGATCACCATCATACACCATGCCAGTGTCCTGATCACCATCATACACCATACCAGTGTCCTGATCACCATCATACACCATACCAGTGTCCTGATCACCATCATACACCATACCAGTATTCTGATCACCATCATACACCATACCAGTGTCCTGATCACCATCATACACCATACCAGTATTCTGATCACCATCATACACCATACCAGTGTCCTGATCACCATCATACACCATACCAGTATCCTGATCACCATCATACACCATACCAGTGTCCTGATCACCATCATACACCATACCAATGTCCTGATCACTGCCATACCCCATACCAGCACCCTGATCACCCCATATGTTATACCTGCGTCTTGATGACTACCATACCAGTGCCCTGATCACTGTCATACACCATAACAATGTCCTGATCACCGCCATACCCCATACCAGGGCCATGATCACCACCATACCCCACACCAACATCTGGCATTTTAGGGTCTCAACTGAGCAATTTTCAGATATATATCCTATAGTTTGTAAACTCTAGAACATTCACACAGACTAAATAATATACACTGTTTTGGGTAATTTTTACACCAAAAATGTAGCAGACTGCATTTTGGCCGAAATTTTAAAGAGATTATTTATTTGTAAAATTTTATAACAAAAACTAAGCAAAAAAAAGTGTTTCAAAATTTTAGGTATTTTTTCATTTATATAGCAAAAAAGAAAAAAAAAGCCCGGTGGTGAATACAGTAAATACCACCTGAAGCACTACACCCTCCGGAGTCGCTAAAGATTTGGGTCCCCCTATAGACCTGAACAGCCAGGTAACATGCATTTCCTTCCAGCTTTGCACTCAAGAGACAGTAAACAGTCCTTACACTTGGGGGTTTCTTTGGATTTTATTAGAGGATTTAAACTTGGATGGGGATGAAGGATACATAGAATGCCCAAGGAACTGTAAAACTGAGGACAACTTCCTGAAGCTATTTACAAGTGCTCAGAGGGGTTCTCTTCTCTTTGAGAGCTATCCAGCCCCGCCTGGTGTAGAATTTCCTAGAGGGATCTAAGAATCTGACTCTTAAAAAGCACAGTCCAGCTGGGGCTTGTCAGGTTTCACACCCAAATGCCCTCTCCCCTATTCCAGGGGGTGTAGAAGTACTCATTGTCCCTCATCTGTAAGCTGCAGGTTGGTAGCTGCTTTCAGGCCTTCAGCTGGGCTAGCTCCTTCCTCAACTCCACATATGGTCCTCTCTCAGAGGGCCAATGAGGTTCAGCTTTCCTCCTTTCAGCAACTCTCCTGGAGCCAGGCCCCTTCCCTGGGCCTCCTCCCAGTCTACGCTCTCCAGCTCCTGCTCTCACATTTTCCACCCGAATTCTCCTGCTACTGAGCAGGCTCAGTCACTCTTAAGGGCTGTCCTGACCCCATGCCAAGCCTCCTGCAGCACAGTGGCTAATTAGTTAGCACTTCTGCCTGGCAGTACTCGGATTGTTGGTTCAAATCCCAACCACAGCACCACCTGCCTGGAGTTTCTATGTTCTCCCTGTGCCTGTGTGGGTTTCCTCCGGGTACTCCAGTTTCCTCCCACACTCCAAAGACATGCTGGTAGGTTAATTGGATCCTGTCTACATTGGCCCTAGTGTATGTATGTATGAATGTGAGTTAGGGACCTTAGATTGTACACTCCTTGAGGGTTAGGGACTGAGTGAATGTACAATATATATGTAAAGCGCTGCGTAAATTGACGGCACTTTATAAGTACCTGTAATAAATAAATACAATTGTTACCCTGGTGCAGACTATAATCAGCTACTGCAACTCACATTATGCAGGCATGAACCACTATTGTGACCATCAGAAAGCCGATCCAGAGCAGTAATGTGCAACTGACAATAAAAAAAGTGCATGTAGATGTGAAGTGGCTGTAAAGAGGCAGAACTGAGCTGGGAAAAATAATTAGAAGGGTAAAAACAAACATTTTTATGATCAACATGGCACTTGTTTACTATACACAGTGTTTTGGCAAACTAAGTATCATCAACTTTTTAAAATATATATTGAATAACTCAATAGCTAACTATGGTGAAAAAAACAAAAATACAATATATTGCTGTAGCCGCTAGTGCACACAACCCATGTCTCAGTGGGGCAAATATACAATCAAAAAAATTAAATAAAAAAATGCTGTGCTACATAAACCAATGGTACCATTACCAAAAAACAAGGTGCAAAAATGAATCATTAATTAGTAGAAGAGAGATAGTAGTAGAAAAAATATTGCTATTAATATTGAAATATATATATATATAATAACCACAAACAAAATAAATATATAGAGAAATTTCAAATCAAATGACAGTATGAATCAAATGAAAGTCAATCAAAAATCAAGTTCAATCAATAAAGTGTTCATTCAGTGAACCCTCCTTTGGATAACGAAAATATGTGTCATCAATTCCCGTGCACAGACATCCTCCACCATGTATCTGCTCACCTCACGCAGTGTGACATCACATTATACAGTGTTACGGTCTAACTGCACTTTTGGTCCCATATGGACTCAGAAGATCAGCTTGCTGAATGAAGACTCCAAATGAAGCTCCCTCCTGATGAGCATCTTTGTATCAGCCGTATTCCTCATTAATAAGAACTTGACATAGTGCTTTATCCTTATAAACTTTTATTCATCAATTAAAACATATAAAATACACTCACGTTCCGGAGGTGTATTTTGCACCAGGTATGATGAAGATCCAGTGATGTGCTGAGTAAACACAAGATGGCAGTATCATCTCAGCAGAGTCCTGTACATGCTCAAAACTGACACAATCCATAATATAATGCAAGGCAGAGCACCCCCACTAAATGAATGCTATTGCCTGCTGTAATGCCATTTCAAGAACAATTTGTAGAGTACTACAGGCTGCTATCCCGATGAACAGCAATGTCATGACGTCATCCGCACACTCCTCCCCAAAGCGTTTCGTCACTGGTCACGTGACTTTATCAAGGGGATACAATTGGACCGTCCGACAATCAATCAATTTATATAGTAAACCGGCGCCATTTTGTTGCGGACAAGCGCAGGGGGGAAAAGCTGATCAGCGCAATTTTAATGAAGACCAAACAGGGAAAAAAGAAGAACAAACGTCGTTCATTAATAAATAACATGGGATCTATATTGCATGAGCTGTGGAAACGTCACCCTTTAACTATCCACATCCCTCAGTACAAATCATACAGGATGCTCATCAAACTAGCTGTAAAGCTTCACACTAATAAAATATATCATTAATACAACAAAAAAGGAACTATAACATATAAAAAAAAATTAAAATATTGTGCTCTGCCTTGCAATTTATTATGGATGGAGTCTGTTTTAAGCTTGAACAGGACTCTGTTGCTGAGATGATACTGCCATCTTGTGTTTAATCAGTACATCGCTGGATCTTCATCATACCTGGTGCACAATACACCTCCGGAACGTGAGTGTATTTCATATGTTTTAATTGATGAATAAACGTTTATAAGAATAAAGCACTATGTCAAGTTCTTTTTAATGAGGAATACGGCTGATTCAAAGACGCTCATCAGGAGGGAGCTTCATTTGGAGTCTTCATTCAGCAAGCTGCTCTTCTGAGTCCATATGGGACCAAAAGTGCAGTTAGACCGTAACACTGTATAATGTGAGGTCACACTGCGTGAGGTGAGCAGATATATAGTGGAGGATGTCTTTGCTTTGCACGGGAATTGATAAAAGGAGGGTTTACTGAATGAACACTTTATTGATTGAATTAGATCTTTGATTGGCTTTCACTTGATTCATACTTAAAATATTTTTGATTTTTTATATATTTTTTATTTTGTGTGTGGTTATATATATATTCATACATCTGTGTTTCTATTTCAGTATTAATATTTTTTATACTACTATTTTTCTTCTAATAATTATTGATTTATTTTTACACTTTGTTTTTTGGTAATGGTTTGCACCATTGGTTTATGTAGCGCAGCATTTTTTAATTTAATTTTTTGACTGTATCATCAACTTTTTGTTTGAATGCATTTATTTTGCTCATTTTTATTGTACAGACGTTCCACAACTCTTCAAAGAGAACACTGCAATATTCACACTAGGCCTTTAGGAGTTCGCTATCTAACATCCCCTACCCCAGACATATTATGTGCACACACACACTTAAATGTTGCATGATGCAGCTGTGAATAAATTTGAGGGTTGATGTGATTGTACTATATGTACTACTGTATAGATATATATATATATATATATATATATATATATATATATACACACACACACATACACAGTGGGGCAAAAAAGTATTTAGTCAGCCACCGATTGTGCAAGTTCTCCCACTTAAAAAGATGAGAGAGGCCTGTAATTGGCATCATAGATAGACCTCAACTGTGAGAGACAAAATGAGAAAAAAAATCCAGACAATCACATTGGCTGATTTGGAAAGAATTTATTTGCAAATTATGGTGGAAAATAAGTATTTGGTCAATATCAAAAGTTCATCTCAATACTTTGTTATATATCCTTTGTTGGCAATGACAGAGGTCAAACGTTTCCTGGAAGTCTTCACAAGGTTGGCACACACTGCTGCTGGTATGTTGGCCCATCCTCCATGCAGATCTCCTCTAGAGCAGTGATGTTTTGGGGCTGTCGCTGGGCAACACGGACTTTCAACTCCCTCCAAAGGTTTTCTATGGGGTTGAGATCTGGAGACTGGCTAGGCCACTCCAGGACCTTGAAATGCTTCTTACGAAGCCACTCCTTCATTGCCCGGGCGGTATGTTTGGGATCATTGTCATGTTGGAAGACGCAGCCACGTTTCATCTGCAATGCCCTTGCTGATGGAAGGAGGTTTGCACTCAAAATCTAATGATACATGGCCCCATTCATTCTGTCCTGTACATGGATCAGTCGTCCTGGTCCCTTTGCGGAGAAACAGCCCCAAAGCATGATGTTTCCACCCCCATGCTTCACAGTAGGTATGGTGTTCTTTGGATGCAACTCAGCATTCTCTCTCCTCCAAACACGACGAGTTGTGTTTCTACCAAACAGTTCTATTTTGGTTTCATCTGACCATATGACATTCTCCCAATCCTCTTCTGGATCATCCAAATGCTCTCTAGCAAACTTCAGACGGGCCCGGGTATGTACTGGCTTAAGCAGGGGGACACGTCTGGCACTGCAGGATCTGAGTCCCTGGCGGCGTAGTGTGTTACTGATGGTAGCCTTTGTTACGCTGGTCCCAGCTCTCTGCAGGTCATTCACTAGGTCCCCCCGTGTGGTCCTGGGATTTTTGCTCACCGTTCTTGTGATTATTTTGACCCCACGGGGTGAGATCTTGGGTGGAGCCCCAGATCGAGGGAGATTATCAGTGGTCTTGTATGTCTTCCATTTTCTAATTATTGCTCCCACAGTTGATTTGTTCACACCAAGCTGCTTGCCTATTGCAGATTCAGTCTTCCCAGCCTGGTACAGGTCTACAATTTTGTTTCTGGTGTCCTTCGACAGCTCTTTGGTCTTCACCTTAGTGGAGTTTGGAGTGTGACTGTTTGAGGTTGTGGACAGGTGTCTTTTATACTGATAAGAAGTTCAAACAGGTGCCATTGATACAGGTAATGAGTGCAGGACAGAGGAGCCTCTTAAAGAAGAAGGTACAAGTCTGTGAGAGCCAGAAAGCTTGCTTGTTTGTAGGTAACCAAATACTTATTTTCCACCATAATTTGCAAATAAATTCTTTCCAAATCAGCCAATGTGATTGTCTGGATTTTTTTTTCGCATTTTGTCTCTCATAGTTGAGGTCTACCTATGATGCCAATTACAGGCCTCTCTCATCTTTTTAAGTGGGAGAACTTGCACAATTGGTGGCTGACTAAATACTTTTTTGCCCCAGTATATATATATATATATATATATATATATATATATATCTGTGTGTATGTGTGTGTGTAAAGTGCTGCTTAATTGACGGCACTATATAAGTAACTGAAATAAACAAAATAAGTCGCAGAGTTTCTAAACATCCTTTCACAATTAAGCACACAATTATATATTAATCCACTAGGTGGCAGTGTGGTAGAGCTGGTCTACTTGTCTTCCAGCCGCATTAATTACCATCCCCAGTTACATTTTATTTCACTTTGTATTTTATATATTTATTACAGGTATTTATATTAAAGCGGAATCACTGCATCTGAGCACCACAGACCAAAATTGCTGTTTAATTTTTTTATTTTCAAAGCAAACTCACCCATCTATCCACGTCTCCATGATTTAGTTTGCTGATAAATAATGTTGAAAAACACCCTCTAGCATTTCTGGTCATGGCCATCTTGAGTAAAGGGACATAATTCATGCAGCATTTACTTCCTGGATTCTATCTGCCCTTAGCTCAGGCATGCAGACAGGAGGGAGTGCTTAGTTGAGAAAATCCCTCCTCCCCTCCCAAACACTCCTGGGATGTATGGCATCATTTGCTTAGACATGGAAATTAGAAAGTAACTGAAAAACTGTCTCAAACAGGTAAATATAATATACTTTCCTATCTATTTACTAAGGCTAACAGTATAAGGATTAAAAATAGTCAGTGTTGGAGTGTGAAGTTCCGCTTTAAGCTGACAATATAACAGCATTTTTCATACTTTTCCAGTCACATCAGTCCCTGCCTTCAAATATCTTACAATCGAAATTTCCTGTCTCATAGGCATATCATTATATATAAGTAATACAAAATTGTGCGCTTGCAAATGATTAACCCCCCTGGCGGTATTCCCGAGTGTAGCTCGGGGTAAAGTTTCAGTACCAAAAGCGGTAACCCCGAGCTACACTCGGGCTTACCATGCGACGTTGCTCAGGAGTCCCTGCAGCACTTACCTTGTCCTTCGCTCCCACGATGTGTCCCCTGCAGAGTCCCCGGCCATCTCCTCCGGCCGATGCCGGCATCCGGCTTCCATGTTCCGGTCCCTGTGACATCGGGACGTACGGCGGGCGTAACTGGCGGCAAATTTAAAAATTTTAAAAAGTCATTTTTTTGTAAACTAATATTTCATAGTAAAACATTGCTGTTTCAAACCATTTCACATATATTTTATCCCGAGTGCTTTGTCCGGCGCCCTGTCTGCATTTTCACTATTCTTTCTGCCTGGAAACTTAGAAATGTCCATGGCGTCCAAAAAGCGTCCCTTTAGGTCAAAAGTGGTTTTAGACCGGCTAGAGAACAGCGATATTAAATCAGAACCACTTGCAGAATTGTGTGATAATGATTTGTGGGGGAAATTCATCATCAGACACTGAAAACAATTTTGTGACTTTGCTTAGTGATGTGCGAACTTGGCGCTATATTTCAAATTTCAGTGTTTTTGGTTTGATTATATTATTGATATAAATTTATTATTCTATTATTTTTTATGATTATTTATTAAATTATAATTTATGATTTCAAGTTTTATCATACCCGGGATGTTTACTAGACTCTTGTTCAGACAGATTTCAGTGAGTTATTCCTAAAAATTACAGCCTACAATAAAAAAAACAAAAATTTCCATGCAAAACAATGGTACCGCTTTCAGCACCAAAAATCTGAAATAATCATACCGCCAGGGAGGTTAAATAAATGGTGAAATAATGTATACAAGTTGCTGCTGCAAACACATGAAGTGTGTGCTCATCACATATGAAATACCAAACAAGTGTGTAGTGCTGCGCTGCTCAAAGACACTGAAGCATAAAATAAATCCAAAAACATGCAAAAAACTAAACAATATAAGTCCAAAGGGGAGAAGATGAGGAAGTCTCTACAAAAATGTTAGTGGGAAGAACGTATTCCTGCTGGAGAGTATCCCTGATGAAGTCACGTGGTTCGTGATGAAACGTGTGGGGGCGAGCCAGGTGACATCAGAGCCAGAACACCGCCAGCATGGTTGGAGATGCTGCATAGTGTCTATTACAGCTTTTGTCACACTGCAGTTTTTTTACTACTGTAATATGTGAGTGCATTTTTTAATAAACTGAGGCTTTAAGAAACATGACTATGGTCGCTTTATATGGTAGTGAGTTCTACCCACAGAGCCAGCTATACCGGTAAAGGGTTTACCTGGACGATACAGTGGCCATGTGAGAGGCGGACTTTCCACAGAGGAGAGGATAATAGTTTACCCCAAATAGGAGGGGAGATGCCTATCTGACCTGTCTTCCATACGTGAGGGTCCAACTTTTTAACTCCTTGCCCTCCTGAGGATTTCCCCCCTTCCTGACCAGGCCAGTTTTTGCGTTATGGCGCTGCGTTACTTCAACTGACAATTGCGCAGTCATGCAACGTTGTACATAAATGAAATGTTCTTTTTTTCTCACGAATTGAGATTTCTTTCGGTGGTGTTTGATCGCCTGTGCGGTTTTTATTTTTTTTGCTATAAGCAAACAAAAAGACCGACAATTTTGAGAAAAAAAAACAATATTTTGGACTTTTTGCTGTTAAACATGTCCAGTAAAAAAATGAAAAAAAAATCAAATTTCGGCATAAATTTAGACCAACATGTATTAACACGGCAATAACGCATTAAAAATGCAAGTGCAAAAATGCTTCAAATGCAACCTGCATAGGTGTGAACCTAAGGTTAGGTTAGCCCCAGGGACTCCTATGTGAAAAAAAAGTTTGCATTGTAATTAGCTGTACCTGACAGACGGAACAGCTAAAACTCCCAGGAGTCAGGAATTATATCAGGGAGATCTTACTGTTTCAGTGCTAAAGATATATGAGAGCTGACTCGGCTTGTTTACACTGGCATTACACTGGTATTGCTCACTGAAGAGCAATCCACATTCAGATCGCTCTTCAGAGAGCATTTGACAAGCTGTGACTAAGCATTGTATTGCATCCTCATTACTTGCTTTAACCCCTTGAACTCTGCACTAGTGTGCTGCAACCACCACATCCATTGCACGCTGTTGTAGGATGCCCCCATGCAGTTGAAGCGGGGCCTATTTTTTTGCCTCACGGCGATGCGAAGCATCCTGTCTGCAGAGCATTTACACACCTCTCCGCTGCCTTTGCTGTGTAAGATCCCGTAAATGTTTCTAGCTGATTATGGGGTCTTTAACTGCACCCCGCAGATATACTGTGACACGGCCGCACGGGTGTGTAAAATCACGTATATATAAGTGATTTTGAATTTCTGGGTAGGGGGTACACGCGAGCCCCTACCCGTGCTGCCATTCGCGGCTGCGGATGTCAATCACCGGGTCCCGGCCCATGATTACCCTCCGGCGCCTGGTGATTACCGACAATCACCAATGGGGAGGAATCTTCCTCCCTGTCAGCTCGGGCACACTGCTCTGGATGGCAGAAGCACACCCCGCCCCCTAGTAAAACACAGTTAACCCCTTGATCGCCCCTCACATTAACCCCTTCCTGGCCAGTGCCATTAGTACAGTGTCAGTGCTGTTTTTCAGTACTGATCACTGTATTGGTGTCACTGAGGATGTCAGTGACACCAAGTTAGTCTCCCCCCCCCAGTGTCAGAATGCCCACCGCAGTCCCGCTATAAGGCGCTGATTGCTGCCATTACTGGTAGGAAAAACAAAATCCCAGTATCTATACCGCCATTTGTAAGCGCTATAACCTTCATGTAAACCAATTATTTTACCTGTATTGGGATTTTTTTTTAGCAAAGACATGGAGCAGAATACATTTTGGTGTAAATTTATGATGAAATTTGATTTTTAAAATTTTTTTACTGGACATGTTTAATAGCAAAAAGTCCAAAATATTGTTTTTTTCTCAAAATGGTCAGTCTTTTTTTGCTTATAGCGCAAAAATAAAAACTGCACAGGCGATCAAATACCACCGAAAGAAATCTCAATTTGTGGGAAAAAAGGACGTAAATTTAATTTGGGTGCAGCGTTGCATGACCACAGAATTGTCAGTTAACCACATGCCACCCAGCCACTGTATAAATATGGCGGCAGGGCGGCACAGCTGGGCAAAAGCACGTTTTAAAACGTGTGTTTTGTAAACAGGTAGGAGGCGCGCTGCCGCCCTACCTGTCCCGCCGATCACAGCTGCAGATGTCAGTCGCCGGGTCACAGCCGGTTGTTACCGGCTATGTCCCAGCGATCGGCGGCAATCGCTGACAGAGAGCACAGCTGCAGTAGCTGTGCTTTCTGTCAGTTCCCCGACAGCTCCAGGTCACGCTGATTGGGACAGAAGAGTTTCTCTCTCCCGATCAGCGGTGTTCCCTGCAGTACACACCCCCGCCCCCTAGTAAAACACTCCCCTCACACAGTTAACCCTTTCCTTGAAAAATAAAGTTAACCCCTTCCTCCCCAGTGCCATTAGTACAGTGTCAGTGTTTTTTTTTTGCACTGATCACTGTATTGGTGTCACTGGGGATGTCAGTGACCCCAAGTTAGTACCCCCCAATGTCAGAATGTCTGCCGCAGTCCCGCCATAATTCGCTGATTGCCGCCATAAGTCGCTGATCGCCGCCATAAGTCACTGATCGCCGCCATAAGTCACTGATCGCCGCCATAAGTCGCTGATTGCCGCCATTATTAGTATAAAAAAAAAACTAAAAATCCCAGTATCTTTCCCGCCATTTGTAAACGCTATAACTTTCACGTAAACCAATTAATTTACACGTATTGGGTTTTTTTTTAGCAAAGACATGTCGCAGAATGCATTTTGGCAGAAATGTATGACTAAATTTTATTTTTTTATTTTTTTTTACTGGACATGTTTTATAGCAAAATGTCCAAAATATTGTTTTTTTACCTCAAAATTGTCAGCCTTTTTTTTTAGCGCAAAAAATAAAAACTGCACAGGCAATCAAATACCACTGAAAGAAAGCTCAATTTGTGGGGAAAAAAGGATGTAAATTTCATTTATGTACCGTATTGCATGACCGCGCAATTGTCCGTTAAACTAGTGTAGCGCTGTAAGCAAAAAAATGGCGTAAATTGCAGTATCTATACCATAGCTGGTAGACGCTATAACTTCCACACAAAGCAAATCTCTATACACTTATTGGGATTTTTTTTAACAAAAACATGGAGCAGAATACATTTTGGCCTAAATTTACAACTAACTTTGAGTTTACTATATATTTTTTATAGCTGAAAGCAAAAAATATTGTTATTCTTCAAAATTTTTGGCCTTTTTTTGTTTATAGCGTGAAAAATAAAAAGCGCACAGGTGATCAAATACCACCGAAAGAAAGCTCTGTTTGTGGGAAAAAAAGGACGTAAATTTTGTTTGGGTGCAGCATTGCATGACCGCGCAATTATCAGTTGAATTAGTGCAGCGCCGAGTAGCAAAAAGAGGCCTGGTCATTAAGGGGGGTAAATCCTCTGCAGGTCAAGTGGTTAAAGTAACACAGCGCCGTATCGCAAAAAATGGCCTGGTCAGGAAGGGGGGTAAATCCTCTGGAATTCGAGGGGTTAAAATGTTGAGCACTTCTGTAGTAGGTGTACTCTTACAGGCACAGTAACAAACTGTCAATACTGAGTAAAGCCACTAGATGGCGGTAAGAGCTTTGATTACTCAAAGCTTCTATATTTTCAGCAAATAAAACACACAGAGCAGACCTCTTCAATGATTCTTACCTGTGATTTCAAGGATTATTATTATTATTATTATTATTATACAGTATTTATAAAGCGCCAATAGTTCACTTAGCGCTGTACATTACAAAGGGGGACAGAACATGTGACAGAACAATACCAATACAATGCAAAACATGAGGGGATCGAGGGCCCTGCTCTTTCGAGCTTACAATCTAGAAGGGATGGGATAGTGGTACAGGAGGAGATAGCTGTGGGGGATGGAGTGGTAGGAAGAGTGGAGGAGGTCAGCAAGTTAGCAGGGGGTGAGGTAGGCTTCCCTGAAGAGATGGGTTTTCAGGGTGCGCCTAAAGGAGGAGAGAGTAGGTGATAATCTGATGGGTTGGGGAAGGGAGTTACAGAGGATGGGTGACACCCTGGAGAAGTCCTGGAGGCGGGCATGGGAGGAGGAGACCAGGGAACTAGAGAGAAGGAGGTCTTGTGAGGAGCGGAGTGTGCGTGTTGGGTGGTACTTGGATATTAGGTCGGTGATGTAGTTCGGGGCAGTATGGTGGACAGCTTTGTACGTCAGTGTTAGGATTTTAAATTTGATCCGTTGCGCAATCGGAAGCCAGTGGAGGGATTGGCAGAGGAGGGTGGCGGAAATGGAGCGGTTGGAAAGGTGAATGAGTCTGGCAGCCGTATTCAGGATGGACTGAAGCGGGGATAGCCAGCGGCGAGGCAGGCCAGTGAGGAGGGAGTTGCAGTAGTCGAGTCGTGATATGATGAGGGAGTGGATGAGCTGTTTAGTGGTTTCTGGGGTTAGGAACGTGCGGATTTTGGCGATGTTGCGGAGGTGGAGTCTGCACGAGTTTGTTAAAGATTGGACTTGGGGCTGGAAGGATAGGTTGGAGTCCAGAATGACACCAAGTACTCTGACCTGCGGGGCGGGTTTGATGGTGGCGTTGTTGGATGTGACGGAGAAGTCAATGGGGGGTGGTGTCCGGGCTGGGGGGAAGACAAGGAGCTCGGTTTTGGAGAGATTCAGTTTAAGGAAGTGGAGCGACATCCAATCTGATATGTCGCTCAGTAGGTGTGTGATTTGGGCAGAGACCGAGGTGGTGAGGTGGGGGGTTGAGAGATAGATTTGTGTGTCGTCGGCATAGAGGTGGTAGTTGAAGCCGTGAGAGTGTATGAGTTGGCCAAGGGAGGAGGTATAGATGGAGAAGAGAAGGGGCCCAAGGACAGAGCCTTGAGGGACCCCAACAGAGAGGGGGAGTGAGGGGGAGGTGGTAGCATTATAGGTAACGCTGAAAGAGCGTTGTGACAGGTAGGATGAGAGCCAGGAGAGAGCAGAATCTCTGAGGCCGAGGGAGTGTAGTATTTTGAGGAGGAGGGGGTGGTCAAGGATAAGTTCACATTTAAAAAAAAAAAAGCATGTTTTGCAGTTAAAAAAAAATAAACACAACAAACACTTTTCTCCTGCGCTAGGAAAAGACTCAGTAGACCCAATAGGAGTGTTCTGGAATTTTCTGGAATATGCGCTGCTTGCTGCCCTCAACAGTCCGGAGTGGTCCAAATACACTGGATGCAAATGGAGAAACATTTGCATCCAAAAAAAAATAAACGCAGGTAAAAAGATGTGAATTTACTCATTTTATTTGTAGGAGCCCAGAAAGCATTGCCCCAGCCATCAGCAGATCGCTGTTGTCATGTAGGACTCGGTGTCAGTGTAAGCTGGCTGCCTGTACATCGTATGGACAGGCAGTTTCACAATGACAGGGAGAATCAATGCATTACCAGAGCGTCTAACAGCGCCAACAGCCGCAAACGCTGTCAGTAGTTGTAGTTTCCCACCCACAGAACTCTGTGAATGAATTATGTGTCTGGCCGTCGGAGCCCCACATTTTATTAAATTGTGACAGGGAGCAGGGGGAGAAGATCCTCCACTAGCTGTCAAAAGGACGTATCGAGGGTGTAAGGGGGCCGGAGCTACAGTAACATGTTGCATGTTACACAGTGAAAATGGGTGTAGCATGTAACGTGTTATGAAAGGTGAACTTATCCTTCAACTTGTTTTGCGGTTTATGCTGCAGGTGTGACGTGATTTTTTACTGCTTCTTAAGGTGGGAATACACGATTAGAAAATCGACTGATTGGTCATCCGACGACTGAGAGGCGTTCGTTCGTTGGTCGAAATCATGGCCCACATTAACTAATCATAAAAAATCGTTCGTAATACGTAGTGTTGGCGTCTTCCGTACAAGTGGAAGTGATGTGCGCGTGACCTTGTAGCCACGCCCTTCCAGCCAGAAGGAGCGATATACACAACAATGACCAGCAATGAGTATAATATCGTTTATTACATGACCTATATACATAAATATTGATACATAAAATATAATACGCAGAATTCTGGGTTCATTATCTCATTAGGCCAATCTAATTTCTGTTGGTTATGTGTTAGAGAAGACACTAGTAGCTTGTGATGAGGCAGAACTTGGTTTACTTGTGTGGCTTAAGTTGCAAACATACAAAACATTTCAGCAGACTGTAACAGCAGACATCTTGGTTTTGAAGAGAGAGAGAAGAAAGAGAGAACCAACAAGTTTTCAGATAAGCACAACTGGTAACCTTAGTGTACAGTGCCATCTACTGGTCAAGTGATACTAACACACAATACTGTATATAGTACATGCTGTTGCATTCCCAACAATTTCAACATTTGGATTTTTCGTTCGTAATTACGAAGATTCCTTGGACATAAACATCCGGGTCATCTTCTGTTTCCGCTCATAGATAGATTTTTTTTGTACGATCGTCATACCATCACATAGAAAATCGGTCGTTCGTATGCGAAACGACATTTTTCACTGTTGTTCAACTGGATTTTTCCATTCACAATATCATTATCGGTTAAAACATCCTGCTCATCAATGAAGAGAAAATCGTTCGATCAATGGTTTCGCAAAATTTTTTGTACGATTTTCTTATCGTGTGTACGAGGCATTAGTCTGAACTGAGGGTGGCCTGCCGAAATAAATACATTCAGCACTGGTATACTAGGGAAATTTCCATTTTTACCATTATCACTTTCACACTCCAGAAAAGATATAAAAATGAAGCTTTCAGAAGCATACAAGGATCACAGCCTACTTGTAGAGTCTTTCTTCACAAATAGCTATAATGAATCAATCCACCATACTGCCTTTTATAGGTAATTTGGTGATTCGGCACCCACTGCAGCCACAAATCACATAGGGGGTTATTTATTACAACTGCACGGTGCAAAATCTGGTGCAGCTCTGCATAGAAACCAATCAGCTTCCAGGTTTTATTGTCAAAACTTAATTGAACAAACTGAAGTTAGAAGCTGATTGGCTACCTTGCACAGCTGCACCAGATTCTGAGCGTTCCAGTTTTAGTAAATCTCCCCCTGTGTATCATAATGTGAATACAAGAAATTGCTCACAGCCACCAATCTGATTCAACCTTCTTGTGAAAGCTTCAGTCTAACCATACCCATTCATTAGAGACCAGTGACATCAGTGACAATGTAGCCTATCCAGTCACTGGAAACAGGTGCATCCCTAAGAATGCAGCCTATCCCTTCACTAGAGATCAATGACCTCACTGAAAATATTGCCTGTACAATGTAGCCCAACCATTCACCAAGAAAGAACCAAGGACACTTAGATTTCGGTCTATTCATTGATCAGAGACCAGAGGTCGTCACTGATGATGCATAATTCTCAACAGACCATTGACATAGCTTAGAATACAATCTATCCCATGGCGTAACTAAAGCCATAGCATCCCACATGGCTGCTATAGGACCCGAGGGTGGGAAGGGGGCCACTAGTGAAGTTGTTTGAGGTCTCCATTCCAGAACAGCTGACGTCAGATGCTTTAGGATCATGATGTCTCCTTTGCATCCTCCCTACCTGTAAGTAGAATTATTGACCTTAGAGCTTTCAGTCATCCCGGCCAGGATTCCCGGGACCAAAAAAATCCCAGAGTGTCTTCTCAACTAAGGGATAACATCTGAGGTTTGTAATTCTGAAACAAAATACAATTTGAAGAGGTTTGTATTATGTTTATGGAGTTATTGTGCATAGAAGCATGTAATAATACAAAAAATAAAATAATATATGTAGAGCTCACTCCCGAAAGGGCTGCTGGATTGCACAAGCTCTTCTCCCAAATGAGTGCAAAGACAGCCAGGCACACTGCAGAGGTCCACTCACTCTGGCTCAATGATCAGTCTGGGTATTGGAGATGTCTTTTGCAGTTTTATTACAGAAACTGGAAACTGGGGAGGATAGTGGAGTATGGGATGCTCTAAAATATCTGAGCACAAAATTGCAGAGGACACTTCTCTAATTCTAAACAACTGCAACCACAGTCTTTCACTCCCAGCTGTGGACCATGAGAATTGTAGAACCTGAGTAGAGCACAGAGGTAGGTAGACTGAAACAATCTAAGTTTCCTGAGCTGAGGACCACAAGATAGAATAGCACACGGGGCACACAGGAGAAGGTTTGAACATCCACAGCTGGAGACTATAGATAAACTGCAGCTCCGGAGGTTGGGCTCTACTGACAAACAAACAACCTCCTGCACTTGACAGTGGTACTTAGATGATGTAGGCTCTTATTTCTATATTTTCATCCCGGCTTGTACAGATATACCACGCTTTGCTGCCTTCTCAAGATTGGGTTAGTCTGGACAAACTGCAACCATAAAACAAACAGAGGGCACACCAGCCTAGTGCATTATCCTTAGATATCCTCTAATAATAAAATCTAGTCATAGGTGATATACACACACACCAACATGAGCATGAGCTTTTAAGAAGTAATCTAGCTTCAGACACTCGATACATCTTATCACACAGAGGAGCAATGTAGATCCGTAAGGTGGACATGTTTCGACCAACTTGCCTTCTTCTGCAGAGCCGTGAGACCTATCCTTTAACATGTCATTTAAATACCTAAATGGTATGACAAATGGAAACCCAACTCTCCTCCCACCTACCAGGTGGGCAAAGACTGGCATATTAGATCCTAAGGTGTGACCAATAGCAACCATATCATAACAAATAAATACACATGTGCACGGTTGAAATCATCTTTATACAATGCATGTGGTCTAATACAAATACGCATGGTAGCAATGTCCAAATATGACCTAACATTTTAATACTCACATGTGGATCCAAAAAAACCTTACTTTGCTCATCATACTATGGGGCAATTTTACAGAGGCACTTCCACCCTAGAGACCCATGGGATTGCTATAACATGTAAAGTGGGGAAAATTGTGGCCAACAATGTAAGGAGTGCACACCAGAGGAGCCATACTGGAAGTGCGGCTATTCCTGCAACTAATACTAATGATAGGGCACTATTCTTCCCACTGATACCAATGATGGGGCACTATTTCTCCCACTGATACCAATGATGGGACACTATTCTTCCCACTGATACCAATGATGGGGCACTATTTCTCCCACTGATACCAATGATGGGGCACTATTCCTTGCACTGATACCAATGATGGGGCACTATTTCTCCCACTAATACCAATGATGGGGCACTATTCCTCCCACTGATACCAATGATGGGGCACTATTTCTCCCACTGACACCAAGGATGGGGCACTATTCTTCCCACTGATACCAATGAGGAGGCACTATTACTC
This sequence comes from Staurois parvus, assembly GCF_062004578.1. Taxonomy (NCBI): domain Eukaryota; kingdom Metazoa; phylum Chordata; class Amphibia; order Anura; family Ranidae; genus Staurois; species Staurois parvus. The sequence continues at coordinate 132,131 of NW_028318948.1, forward strand.
CCACTGACACCAATGATGGGGCACTATTCCTCCCACTGATACCAATGATGGGGCACTATTCCTCCCACTGATACCAATGATGGGGCACTATTCTTCCTACTGATACCAATGATGGGGCACTATTTCTCCCACTGACACCAAGGATGGGGCACTATTCTTCCCACTGATACCAATGATAAGGCACTATTCATCCCACTGATACCAATGATGGGGCACTATTCCCCCCACTGATACCAATGATGGGGCACTATTCCTCCCACTAATACCAATGATGGGGCACTATTCCTCCCACTGACACCAAGGATGGGGCACTATTCCTCCCCACTGATACCAATAATGGGGCACTATCCCCCCTCTGATACCAATGATGGGGTGCTATTCCTCCCACTGACACCAATGATGGGGCACTATTCTTCCCAGTGATATCAATGATGGGCCACTATTCCCCACACTGATACCAATGATGGGGCACTATTCTTCCCACTGATACCAATGATAGGGCACTATTCCTCTCACTGATACCAATGATGGGGCACTACTCCTCCCACTGATACCAATGATGGGGCACTATTCCTCCCACTGATATCAATGATGGGGCACTATTCCTCTCACTGATACCAATGATAGAGCACTATTCCTCCCACTAACACCAATGATGGGGCACTGTCCCCTCTCTGATACCAATGATGGGGCTCTATTCCTCCCACTGATAACAATGACGGGGCACTATTCTTTCCAATGACACCAATGGTTGGGCACTATCACTTCCACTGATAACAACAATGGGGCACTATTCCTCCCACTGACACCAATGGTTGGGCACTATCACTTCCACTGATAACAACAATGGGGCACTATTCCTCCCACTGACACCAACTATGGGGCACTATTTCTTGCACTGACACTAAGACATTTTCTACTCTGGCTGGCCACATTACGGCCCACCCTAAAGTTTGAAGGAGATTAAACTGGCCCTTTGTTTAGAAATTTTGGAGACCCTTGCACTAGAGACATGAAAAATACAGCCTATCCATTTTCTGAAGACTATGACATAAATGAGAATACAGACTCTTAGTCTTACTGCTGCAGAGCGGACATAGACACAGCCCATTGTCCTTTTTAGGGTGGTTAGATGAAAAAGGATCGCCTGTCCATTTCCATTCGACTACCATCCCATCCGATCTGATGAATGGAAGGGGAATGGATCCCCATCTGTCTCTTTTCGACGGATCGCATTGGATGTTGGCGGGAGTAAATGGACACATATCTGTTTACACCCGCCACTCCATAGAGGAGAATAGAGGTTCCAATCATGTCCATCTTAAAACAGGCTGGCAGACCCGATCAGAAGGTACATGTGAGAGGGGCCCTATTTTGAGAAATACTCCCTGAAAGCTGGCTTCTTCTCCTCCCGCTGGTTTTCATCTGCTGGAAAGAGAGCCATACAGGGGACAGGTTCCAGTAATTCCTCCCTGGCCGCACCTATCACCCTCTCTGTGCACTCTACATTTCCCTCTGCTGCCCATGTTCCCCCGTGTGCCGCCACCCCTGCAGTGCTGCCGGCTTACCTCTTCTCCTTTCCACCGGCAACTGCAGTCACGCAATAGGATCCTTCAGCATGGAGAGGGAAGAGTCCGGTAAATATGTCACATTTACCAACCCCTTCCTTTTCTGAGTAAACACAATGAGTGATTGGAACCAATCACTCGTTGTGTTCATTCATGACTGAAGCATAGTAAACTGTTTTTTTTTTTTTTTTTTATGGGGCCCTGTCAGGTTGGCTGTATGGGGCCCCGTGCTTTCTAACAGCAGCCCTGCGCCCAAACACCCTGCAATTGCATGCAATGTACATAGTTGCGACACGGTGGTGCAGGCTTTTGAGGGTTAACACAGGCAGTGCAGCAGTGACTTATCACCTCCTAGCCGCCATTTAACAGCCCTTTGAAAATAGATCCATCACCACATGTGTAAGTGAGCCCTAAAATGTCTTGATTAGTGGCCAAGTTAACAAATAATGGCTGTCTAGTCGTCATGTCAAAGTTTTTTTTTTCCTGTAACTCTGTAAACTAAACATTGGCAATTAGAATGAAAAAAGGCACCATGGGAAAGTTTGTAATTCTGCTTAAAGTTTCAGGCAAGCAGCTGTTGGATTACAGGGGAGGTGGACTGTGATAATGTGTTATCCTGGGTTGATAGTAATTATAGTGATGCGATCCACAGGCTGAAAGACCGGCGCGCAGAGCTGTCACTAATGCTTCACACTCCACCGCATGTTGAGTACACACCATTGTCTGTCTCTATCTCTTCTCCCACATGCAGAATGCTCTGTGAAGGCTCAATCCTGCCCTCCACACCTGGCATGGAAATCTCTGCAAAGCAAGCCAAGCAACAGTTTAAAAAGCAGAATTTTTTAAAATTAAACCCAAAGTGTTCAATTTTTTGTACCCAATGGAGCCACTGATGTTTGGTGTCCCCTGTTCCTGGTTAATGACCCATTAGTCAGGCCCATTCTCCCTGACACCCCGAGGCTGGAAGAACAATTGTTTACTTGGCCATTATACAAAGCAGGGTAAAACTGTGGCAACAATACTGATAAGCAGTGTATATAATAATACAACTTGCAAACAAGATAGTGCCAGAATCCTGCATAATGGGTACATTCCGTCCAAACAGTCCCGATTTGTGCGGGACTATTCTGCATTTCAGCTTAGTCCCACTGTCCTTTATAAAAGGGATTTGTCCCTCTGTACATTGTGCCCACTGTGCGTTCATATGCAAGTTGCAGTGGGATTTGGATATGAATATGGTTGTAATTCAACTGGCATATAGCTATAGTGGCTCTTTCATACAAATCCAGCCTCCGGTTCATACATATGCTGAGTCCAGGGAGGCTACCTGGGGTCAATTCCATATTGAGGAGATGACTTTCTTCTGCCACTGCACGTCAGGTTTCCAACATCTAATGAGTGAATTTAGGGGGGAAGGGTATGGACTAAGAGGTGGTCTGTACTGGGGGTCTGTACTGAGAAGGGACTAGGAGGATGGTCTGTACTGAGGATTTGGATTAAGGGGGAGGTCTGCTTTGGAGGGCTCTGTACTGAAAGGGTGGGCTGAGAAGAGTGTTGTGCTGAGGGGGATTGAGGCTGGGAGGGGGAAAACTGAATTGGTGGGGAATTGGGGCTGTTGAGGAAGATCTGTATTGTGGGGGATATGGGTTTGGGGGGAAATTTGTACTGGGAGGAGGGGGTAATATTTAGTTGTACTCCCTGTGCATTCCATACTTCTGACCCCTGCACTCTGTATGGTACACACTCCAGGCCCCTGCACTGTGCCACACAGTCCTGACCCTGGGACATTGTGTCATAAGCACTCCTAACACCTGCACTGTGTGCAATATACACTCTTGCTCCCTACACTGTGTGCCATGAACACTCCTAAATCCTGCATTCTGTGTGTCATGCACTCCTGACCCATACACTCAGCATAACACACTCCTGAGCCCTCCTCTCTGTGTTACACACTTCTGAGCCCTACAGATTGTCTGATAGCTACTCCTGATCCCTGCACTTTGTGCACCATGGACTCTTGATCTCTGAACTCTATGTGTCACACACTCCTGACCCCTGCACTCTATGCATCATGGGTGGGGGGGTCTGTATTGAGAAGGAATCAGAAGAGAATCTTTACTGAGGTTATAAGCTGAGGGGTGGTCTGTTTTGGAGGGGTCTGTAGTAAGGGATTGAGCTGGGGAGGGGATTTGTGCTGAGGGGTTGGGCTGGGAAGGGGATTTGTGCTGGGAAGGGGATTTGTGCTGAGGGGTTGGGCTGGGAAGGGGATTTGTGCTGAGGGATTTAGGGCTGTGGGGTGGAATATGTATTAGGTGGGGAATTAGGGCTGTTGGGAGAAGATCTTTACTGTGGAGGATATGGGCTTGGAGGGAAATTTGTGCTGTACTATACCAATGTAATTTGATTTTTGATGAGTGTGCTGAGGTTTGTATGTGCCTATTAGAATTTCATTTGTGGCATATTTTTTGAGTAAAAGGACTGTGGCATATGTATGCTGTGTATACAGGGATCAGGCTCAACAGGTGTCACGGTACTCAGCAAAAAGGTCAGTGTCAAAGTCAGATTATGTTTTATATATATTTTATGCCAAATTTGTTTGACGTGTTTTGTTTTGCACATGCCTCTTTATTACATGCAGTGCCTTATCCCACTCTGTGATATACAGCTTCTCAAAGCTTTCAGCTACATTCAGTTATACGGACAAGTTGTTCCTTATAACTCTATTTCAAGCATCCTCATCCCTGTCTATGACTCTAAGTGCCTGATAGGTGTGTATTACATGCAGTTTCCCATGCTTCTCTATTACACACAGTGCCTCATTCCACTTTATTTAGTACTTTATCCTTCCCTATATAACACAGTGTCTCATTAGTGTATAATACATGCAATGCCTTATAATGCTTCATTACACACAGCGTCATATGCATCTTTATTACATGCAGTGCTTCATACCTCTATTTTACTTATAGTGCATCATAATGCCCTATTACTTTTTATGCAAAGTAGAGATGGAGCCAGGGGCGGACTGAGAACTCATGGGGCCCCTGGGCAATAGGGGATCATGGGGCCCCTGTGTCCTTGCCCAAACTCAAAAAAGCCTATGAAAAAGGTACCAGGGGCATCTCATGGGGCACCCTACTGACTCCGGGCCCTCAGGTAGTGCCCGAGTTTCCAAATGGTCAGTCCGCCCCTGGACAGAGCCATCTAAATTAGTCAGGGTCAAGGATATAACCTATATTAAAGTGTTACTAAACCCCGGACCTTGCATTCACTATATCTGTTCTTCCAGGACCCTGCATTCACTATATCTGGTCTCCCCGGACCCTGCATTCACTATATCTGTTCTTCCAGGACCCTTCATTCACTATATCTGGTCTCCCAGGACCCTGCATTCACTATATCTGGTCTCCCAGGACCCTTCATTCACTATATCTGGTCTCCCCGGACCCTGCATTCACTATATCTGGTCTCCCCGGACCCTGCATTCACTATATCTGGTCTCCCCGGACCTTGCATTCACTATATCTGGTCTCCCCGGACCCTGCATTCACTATATCTGGTCTCCCCGGACTCTGCATTCACTATATCTGGTCTCCCCGGACCCTGCATTCACTATATCTGGTCTCCCGGGATCCTGCATTCACTATATCTGGTCTCCCGGGATCCTGCATTCACTATATCTGGTCTCCCCGGATCCTGTAATTCACTATATATGGTCTCCCCGGACCCTGCATTCACTATATCTGTTCTTCTAGGATCCTGCATTCATTATATCTGGTCTCCCACAGTACACAGAACATGGAAATACAATTATTTTAGTAAATACAAACACCTTTTCTCATCAAAAGTTAGAGCAGTCTTGTGGCTTCTATCAGTGTTCAGCCATGCACTAGCTAAAGCTTGTAGGAGGAATTTTCTTTCTGCTCTAGGAGGTTGCAAAACCCCTGACCTCTGTCTGACTAGTGCCGATTGACCCTGTGCTAATCACATGCACTCTCTCAAGAAAAAAAAAACCCTCTCTAGCAATACACACCAAACTGAGCAGGTGCAAAATGCCTACGGTTCAGTCTGTCTTATCAGGAGATAAGAGGTGGTCGCTTAAACAAGGGGAGGAACAGAGCAATCAGGATCAAACTACCTTTTTACACAATGCAGAGGATTAACCCCTTAGGTCTCACAGTGACTATAACAAGCATGCTTTACTACATATACAGACTGATTTTACTGCTGTGGGTTTAGTAACACTTTAAATGTTTACTTGTAAATACTTGATACAAATATAGTGCTACCCCCAAAGGAGCTGCTATTCTTTTGGTCTATTTCCCCCTTACAATACCCACAGCCAGGCAAAGGTCATTCTCCACACACTTCCAATTGGCTCAGTAAACAGTCTAGGGGTTTGGGTTTTTGGTGTTTTTATTGTAGAATGTTGAACTTGGATGGGGAATGGAGAGCATGGGATACAGCTGAACTAGGTACAAAAAGCTGAGGACTTGCTAAGGCTTTGGCTGCTCTGTTTCAGGATGCAAGCTCTGTATCTCACAACTGTGGGAGTAGTAGTGCAGAAAAAGGAATAACAGCTCCAAACAATGTTGCAGTAAAGACACAGCACCTGGCTGTATTGCACGGCACCTGGCTGTATTGCACGGCACCTGGCTGTATTGCACGGCACCTGGCTGCCATAGTACCAATGTTGGAGAAATAGTCCTGCACTGTACTGGACCACACTTAGTTCCAACATGTGAGGTATTGCACTCCACTGTTGTCTACCTCCCTTAGGGGTGATGGCTGGCTTGATACTCACGCATTCCCACTCAAGGTTCCCAGACTCCAGAACAGCTGCTGTTTTGGCCTCTGCTTGACAGTCTGGCTTCTAGCTTTGCTGCTGGTCTTCACCTTTACTCACCTGGGACCTAAAGCTGAGCTAACTCCTGAGCTTCGGCTCCATGCACACTGGGGGGCATTTTAATAACACTGGTAACATTAGCTGTGTAAAGTCACGTTAAAAACATGCATTTTTCAGTGGTTTTTAGCTTTTTTGTAGCGTTTAGCGGCATTTTTTTGGATCTTGCGTTTGTGTTTTTTAGAGTTCTTTTTGGTCAAAAAAAATCCAGTTTGCCGCGTTTTACCACGTTTTGCCACATTAGATTGCTTTTACAGCTAAAAAACTCCTCTAGAAACCTACTAGTTTTAGTTTCCAACCAAAAAACATTGATTCCAGTTTATGTGTGCATGGACACATAGGATAACATGCTGGGGGGTTTACTGGCTGTAGAAAAAACTGTCAATAGCCAAAAACAGGGTGTGTCCACTCTAGTTGGAGGAGCATTGGAGACACTTATGGGCAGCAGCATTGTCAGTCTTTGGGAAGGGTAGGGTTAGACAAGCAGATTTATATGGACTTGACTAATAGTACAGTTGCTTGCTCTCACTCTCTTCTCTGTACCAGGGGCACAGCCCCCAGCACGGGGGTCCCACCCAGATGACCGGACCCTGGACCAGTGGCATCCCTAGGCAGGTGCGGGGGGTGCGTGCCGCACCGGGTGACACCTATCGCAAGGGGTGACACCGGACCCTTTCCACGAGCTCCACGAAAAGTTTTAAAGCAAGCCGACGATCCCCTGCGGATTGAGCATAATAGATTGGAGTCCGACCCATTATGCTCCCCAATCCGTAGATCCGATCCATTTTACGGGGATCGTTGGCTTGCAACCTATACGGGTTAACTGATCTAGGTAAGGCTGTGCAAGATCCGGGACTTGTCTGTAACCAGGAAATGCGGCCGTGATAGCAGGAACCTCCTCCATCTGACATCACTTCTCAAGCATGTGCAGACCAGACCGGTCAGTTAACCCCGTATAGGTTGCAAGCCAACGATCTCCGCAAGATGGATCGGATCTGCGGATTGGGGAGCATAATGGATCGGACTCCGATCCATTATGCTCAATCCGCAGATCTGATCCATCCTTCGGGGATCATCGGAGGGATGACACCAAGTGTTACCGAAGCGGGTGACACCAACCCTAGGGACGCCCCTGCCCTGGACTCTGCTCTCAGACCGCCAGGCTTCTGAGTATTTATGGATTGTTTCCCCATCCCCACCTTCCGGGCATGCCTTTCCAGAACAGCTGCTGTTTTGGCCTCTGCTTGACAATTTGGCTTCTAGCTTGGCTGCTGGTCTTCAACTTTACTCACCTGGGACCTAAAGCTGAGCTAACTCCTGAGCTTCGGCTCCATGCACACTGGGGGGCATTTTAATAACACTGGTAACGTTAGCTGTGTAAAGTCACGTTAAAAACTTGCATTTTTCAGCGGTTTTTAGCTTTTTTGTAGCGTTTAGCGGCATTTTTTGGGATTTTTCGTGTTTGTGTTTTTTAGAGTTCTTTTTGGTCAAAAAAACATCCAAAAACGCCAGTTTGCCGCGTTTTACCACATTTTGCCACGTTAGATTGTTTTTACAGCTAAAAAACTCCTCTTGTTTGTACTTGTTTGTAGGTGACAAAATACTTATTTTCCATCATAATTTGCAAATAAATTCTTTCCAAATCAGCCAATGTGATTGTCTGGATTTTTTTTCTCATTTTGTCTCTCATAGTTGAGGTCTACCTATGATGCCAATTACAGGTCTCTCTCATCTTTTTAAGAGGGAGAACTTGCACAATTGGTGGCTGACTAAATACTTTTTTGCCCCACTGTATGTGGATTCGAAGAGTCAGATGTCCTTACATACATACTTGTTCCAGGTCAGAAAAACTAATTAGCCAGGCAAGGTTGGTAACGGCAACTTCTATGTTTTACTATTAAAGGATTCCTTTAAAGCAAAGCTGAAGCTAAAAGTTTTTTTATAAATCATTTTTGGATAGAGTAGATAAGGGTTAAAATGTGTATCAAGGTTTATTTTTCACCATCTGTGTCCCAGTTTGGAAATTTTGTCCCATACGTGATGAAAAAAAGAAAAAAAAAAGTTGAGTAAAAAAAATGTTTTGTTTAAATTGTAAAAAATTAAAGCTACACCCAAGCATATAACCCCCCCCCCAAACAAAAGTTGAGTTCCCCCCCAAACCCCACATACGCACGTACAAACGTAAAAGCACACACTGGGGCGCCTATGCATGATACATATCACCGCGCACGCCAAAATGAGAGTGATAATTCTAGCACCTGATCTCCTCTGTAATGCTAAACTGATGACCTGTAGGGGTTTTAAAAGCACCACCTATAGAAAATATAGGGTACTAAAGTTTGTCGCAATTTCAAAAGTGTACGCAAATTTAAGGTTTGACATGTTGGATATCTGTTTACTCGGTGAAAACTCATCTTTTATATTTTACAAAAAAAAATAGGTAATTTTATTACTTTTTTGTGCCCTAAAAGTGTACTTTTAACTGAAATTTTGCATATTTTTGAAGTTTGACATAAAAAATTGGAACTACCATTGGTTTATTCTCTAGGGTCTCTGCTTTTATAAACTATAAAATGTTTGGGGGGTTTTTGTGTAATCTTCAGGCCTAAAATTATTTTTTAACTGTGTGCAAAAACGCAAAAACAGATCTGACAGTGAAAGGGATAAAGGATAAGCCTGACACTCCCCTTTCCTGACGGGCACTCAATTGGTGCTCATTAACCTGCAAGGTCTCTCTCCTCCCTTTTAGTCTCGGTGTGCGGTACTGGAGAAAGGCAGGGAGGTGAGGAGATGATAAACAGCGCAATGTTAAAAATATTAAATGTTTTAGTCGCCATGAAGCCCCTTTTGTTTTCAAAAGCCCCAGACATCCCTAAAAGCACCTCAGATTTAAATTTTGCTGAAAATGGGTCACAGGAGTGCAGAACGAACTGCACTCCTGTGATCCACAGGAGAAGTACAGCCAAAAGAGCTTTGACTGTACTTCTCTTTTAAGATAATTTGTGTGGCCCTGTTCAGGGGTGAACTGACAACTCATGGGGCCCCTGGGCAATAGGGAATCATGGGGCCCCTGTGTCCTTCCCCAAACTCAAAAAAGCCTATGAAAAAGGTACCAGGGGCATCTCATGGGGCCCCCTACTGACCCCGGGCCCTCGGGCAGTGCCCAAGTTTCCAAATGGTCAGTCCGCCCCTGGCCCTGTTACAGTTTAAGCTGATTGGTAAAACCTGGGCCCAGTTACTTGTAATTATCCTGTACTTTAAGTGTATCACTACCATTGTTTTCATTTCACCCCTTATCTCTGTCTACCATTACATACTTTATTTTATGACAATACCTTTAGTTTGTTTTACTAAATGGTCTGATGCTTAAAAATTGCAATATAGCTGGGTACTAATATCACTGTCAGTGATTTCTCGGTGAAATTCTGTGTTGGGGTACTCACCCCAGCCTCTCTAACACGCAGGCTATTTGGGAAGGTTGAGGCCAACAACAGAGGACCCATCTTAACTAGCAGCTCATACAGGGTAGCCCTACATCTAGTTCTAGGGATGACCAAGGAGATTTAAAGGAAGGATCCAATTGGTCTCTGTGTGCAACTGGAATATAACCTCTAGTCCAGTTCATTCCCATTATTGAAGAACATTCTAGTGACCAGGGGCGGACTGACAACTCATGGGGCACCTGGGCAATAGGGAATCTTGGGGTCCCTGTGTCCTTGCCCAAACTCAAAAAAGCCTATGAAAAAGGTACCATGGGCATCTCATGGGGCCCCCTACTGACCCCGGGCCCTCGGGCAGTGCCCGAGTTTCCAAATGGTCAGTCCGCCCCTGGCCCTGTTACAGTTTAAGCTGATTGGTAAAACCTGGGCCCAGTTACTCGTAATTATCCTGTATTTTAAGTGTATCACTACCATTGTTTTCATTTCACCCCTTATCTCTGTCTACCATTACATACTTTATTTTATGACAATACCTTTAGTTTGTTTTACTAAATGGTCTGATGCTTAAAAACTGCAATATAGCTGGGTACTAATATCACTGTCAGTGATTTCTCGGTGCAATTCTGTGTTGGGGTACTCAGCCTGCGTGTTAGAGGGGCTGGGGTATTTGGGAAGGTTGAGGCCAACAACAGAGGACCCATCTTAACTAGCAGCTCATACAGGGTAGCCCTACATCTAGTTCTAGGGATGACCAAGGAGATTTAAAGGAAGGATCCAATTGGTATATGACCTCTAGTCCAGTTCATTCCCATTATTGAAGAACATTCTAGTGACCCTTGTTGTTTATTACATTGGCATCAATATGCCTTCTACGTAAATCTCCTGTAATCTTGACCATCACATTTATTTCAGGCATTTCAGCTGACGTGACCTACCAGTCTCGAGTCTGCTCATATAATCCCAGCACTAACGTATGAACACCGAATATAGAAGTGGCCAAGGAGAGGGACGTTTGCCCACTGGGATAAAGGTAATAAGTACAGTGCACTGATAGTAAACAATACGGATTCAGCTCCTTCCGTCAGCAACAGCTGGTTCACTTATCAGCCTCTCTAGGCTATTATCGTGGTCAATTCAGGGAAAACACATCCAGAAAAGTCACTTGATGATCTTTCCACCACTGAGCCGATGTTTGGGACTCTGGAGGGGAAGACGGTGTTCTTTACGTACAACAGACGACTGAAAAAAGCAATCTGTTCAGGCAGAGAGGTTATGATAACGCTTGTTTGTCACATAATTCTGGTTACATATTTTCCACGTGTTATTACTCCAAAAGATTACATGGAATAACATGCACACCAAGCAAATGATGGCTCATACGAAACTAACAAGCCCTGTTATTATCATAAACAAGGTCATTGAGTAATGGAAGTTGCATGTCTGAGGGTGTGTGGAGCAAATTACCTTGTTTTCCTCTGTCCCCAAGCACAGTAGAGAGCTGGGAAATGGAACTAAGCCCCTGTTTACATGGGTGGTCCGATCAGGTCCAATTGTCAGTTCTTTGGGTTGACCTAACTGGAAGCTCCATGTAAGTCTATGGGAAGACAGATATAAACAGATACAGTGGATATAAAAAGTCTACACACCCCTGTTAACATGTCAGGTTTCTGTGATGTAAAAAAAATGAGACAAAGAGAAATCATTTCAGAACTTTTTTCACCTTTAATGTAACCTATAAACTGTACAACTCAATTGAAAAACAACTTGAAATTATCTATTCTATAATAAAATTCTTTGTAAAAGAAAAACAACCTGAAATCTTTTAGTGAGGGGGAAGTAAACATAAAAAAGTAAAATAATGTGGTTGCATAAGTGTGCACACCCTCTTATAACTGGGGATGTAGCTGTGTCCGGAATTAAGCAATCACATTCAAAATCATGTTAAATAGGGAGCAGTACACATCTGCCATCATTTAAAGTGCCTCTGATTAACCACAAATAAAGTTTAGCTGTTCTAGTAGGTCTTTCTTGACATTTTCTTAGTCTCATCCTACAGCAAAAGCCATGGTCCGCAGAGAGTTTCCAAAGCATCAGAGGGATCTCATTGTTAAAAGGTACAAGTCAGGAGAAGGGTACAAAAGAATTTCCAAGGAATTAGATATACCATGGAACACAGTGAAGACAGTCATCATCAAGTGGAGAAAATATGGCGCAACAGTGACATTACCAAGAACTGGACGTCCCTCCAAAATGTATGAAAAGACAAGACGAAAACTGGTCGGGGGGGCTGCCAAGAGGCCTACAGCAACGCTAAAGGAGCTGCAGGAATATCTGGCAAGTACTGGCTGTGTGGTACATGTGACAACAATCTCCCGTATTCTTCATATGTCTGAGCTATGGGGTAGACTGGCAAAAGGGAAGCCTTTTCTTACAAAGAAAAATACCCAAGCCCGGATAAATTTTGCAAAAACACATCTGAAGTCTCCCAAAAGAATGCAGGAAAATGTGTTATGGTCCGATGAAACCAAGGTTGAACTTTTTGGCCTTAATTCCAAACGATACGTTTGGCGTAAAAACATCACTGCACATCACCAAAAGAACACCATACCCACAGTGAAGCATGGTGGTGGCAGCATCATGCTTTGGGGCTGTTTTTCTTCACCTGGAACTGGGGCCTTAGTCCAGGTGGAGGGAATTATGAACAGTTCCAAATACCAGTCAATATTGGCACAAAACCTTCAGGCTTCTCCTCGAAAGCCTAACATGAAGAGGAATCTTTCAGCATGACAACGACCCAAAGCATACATCCAAATCAACAAAGGAATGGCTTCACCAGAAGAAAATTAAAGTTTTGGGATGGCCCAGCCAGAGCCCAGACCTGAATCTGATCGAAATTCTGTGGGGTGATCTGAAGAGGGCTTTGCACAGGAGATTCCCTCACAATCTGACAGATTTGAAGTGTTTTTGAAAGGAAGAATGGGCAAATATTGCCAATTCAAGATGTGCCATGCTGATAGACTCATACCCAAAAAGATGGAGTGCTGGAATCAAATCAAAAAGTGCTTCAACAAAGTATTAGTTTAAGGGTGTGCATACTTATGCAACCATTTTTTTTGGTTTTGTTTTTTTACTTCCCTCCACCTAAAAGTTTTCAGTTTGTTGTTCAAGTTGTACAGTTTATAGGTTACATTAAAGGTGGAAAAAGTTCTGAAATGATTTATCTTGACATAGGCAGCACCTCGGACAGAGGCAGCAGCAGAGGCAGCAGGATGAGCAGGATGCAGGGGAGGCCAGGGGAGGCCATCATCTCTGGCAGCAGCTTGTTCCCGGCCATCAACAGGACAGAGCAAGCGTCCATCGTGCAGCAGGCAGCACCGTGACAGTGACAGGACATTTGGAGGGGTGGGGGGAGGAGGTCAGTGTGGGGGTGAGGACACTTACTGTGTGTTCTATGGCCATCAGACCACCGCCCCCCCAGACAGGATCAATACCAGAGGACATTCACCTATGATCTCCTGTGCAGGCACCCACAAAAGGGGCTGCATGTGCTCACACACGCACACATTCCCACTGTACACACATACACACAGGGAGAGAATGAAGAAGAGATAGAAACAACAAGAAAGGTGGATAGAGAGAGAGAGAGAGAGAGAGAGAGAGAAAAGGGAAAGTAGACAGAAAAAAAGAAAGAAACAGGAATAGAGAGAGATAAAAGGGAAAGAAAGGAGAACAGAGAGAAAAAGAAAGTGAGAGAGTGAAATAAAGAGGGATTAATTGTGAAAGAGAAGAAATATATATAAAACATGGGGGAGAGGGGGAAGAAGAAAGAAACAAAGAAAAAAAGAGAAATATAACAAGTCAATGATAGAGAAAGGACAGTGAAACAGAGGAGAGTAAAAAAAAGTAAAAAAGGAGAAAAAGAGAGAGAGAGGAAAAGGAAAGAAGGACATAGAAAAGGGAGAAAAGAGCGAATAAATAGTAGAGAGGGAGCGCGAGAAAGAAAAGGAATGAGATGAAGCAATGGAATTACAAAGAGTGCTAGGGAAAGAGGGAGTGCCAAAAGTCCATGGGTTAGAGGGCTCAAATGACTTGCCTTGCCCCGGGTGCTGACAATCCACGTTACACCACTGTGTCCAGGTCCAGAAAAAGGTCCGTTTTCTCTGACCTAAGCTTGATGAATTGAAGGTAGCCTTGTGTAAATGGAGCAGGTTCATGTACAGTATATCTGGCTGCCTATAGATCCAATTTGGGTTCCCGCAAAGTTCCCGCAGCCAAAAAGTGAATGGACACAGAGGTCAAAGAAGTGACATCTGTTCTATTCAGCTTCTATTCAGCAGTGGATCTGTCCAAGGGTCTCCTGCTGATCAAGCCTGACACGGCCCTTGTGATAGGAACCTAAATTTGAAAAACTTGAGACAGTCCTTGAAAAATCAAGAACGGGCACGAGTATTAGAGCAATAAGCTCTTGAGCAACAAGTTCATTTTAAAACAATGCTTTCACCTAAAAAAAAAAAAATAATGACGTTTGCAAAGAAAACGTAGAAAACTTACCTCTCCTGATATTCACACTGCTGGAGTAATGAAGAACAACTACCGATTTAAAGAAGAACTCAACTCTTGAAACTGTGACAAAAAAAGGAAGGTGGCAAAGGGCAAAGGACTAGTCATCAGTCACTGCAGCTAATCCTTTCCCCATTACTGACTACCAATGCCTTGTTCTGCAGTGTGTCTTGGTGTTGAGTTGGCCATCTTGGTGGAGACAAGGTTTTGCTTCTTCATGTTAAGGCCTCCAGAAAGTAGAATAATAAACAGCACAGTAGTGACTTTACCAAATCTTACTCCAAATGTCCTGAGACTAGCAGTCAGAGGCAGCCGTACCTTAGATCCACACTGCAGATATAAAGCAATGAGGTAGGAGGCACAAGCCTGGACACTCTCACATAGCAGGAAGCTCACTGCTATTTTTCAGGAGAAATTCCAGACAAAGGGTTAATTTTAATGGCTACTCATCCACTTAATTAACATTTTTAGATGCCCCCTATAACATATGTACAGGAAGCTGGGGATGGATGCTGAGTGGGAGGTTTGTGTCTCCTTTGGGTTGTGGAGAGGAAGCACTTGGAATACTCAGGAAATCTCACCCATGCAGGGTTAGGGATTCTGGCATGATCGAGTAAAGAGGGTAATTAGGTCCTGATATATGTCCTGGAATTTGGAGGCTCTGAGAGTTCTAACCTGCCTACTAGAGGAGGCAGAAAAGGGCAGGAGGCAGCCAGCTGGTGTCCATGACCTGTTGGATGGAACAGGACACATTTGTGAGAGGGCTGTTAGTGGTCTGGCTACTGAGATGCTCTTGTGACTTTTCTGAACCCCTGGTGCAGATGGGGACTTTATACCCTGTTGGACAAGTGTATGCTGGTGGTGAGCTGAAGTTTTGTTTTGTTCAGTGATGGACTATTTTGTTTTATGCTGAAAAGGAGCTGTTTTTGTTTTCCTTTTTGAAAAATAAAGACTGTTTGTTTACTCATACACGGCTGGCTGGGGATCTGGATCATCAATTATCTCACATAGCAAATGATAGCTTTTTGAGTTCAAGCTCTCTTTAAGACCATGCAGAATCTGAAACCTCTGAGAATGTTTGTTTCTTGTTCCCTATTGTGGTTAGTGGTTTGACCCTTTGTCCCCTACTGAAACCTCTTGTGATATGGGGCCTGCGGGGAAAACACCACAGCAGGCTTCCTGTAACCATCAATGAGTTTCTTCCACCTCTATACTGGAATTTTGGACCACTCTTCTTTCGCCAACTGCTCCAGGTCTCTCAGATTGGAAGGGTTCCTTTTCCCAACTGCTGTTCTAAGATCTTTTCACAGGTACTCTATGGGACTGAGATCTGGACTCATTGCTGGCCAGTTCAGTCCTCTCCAGCGCTTTCTCTGAAACCATTTCTGGGTGCTTTTTTGTGCTTTGGGTCATTGTCCTGCTGTTAGACCCATGACCTCTGTCAGTAACCCAACTTTCTGACACCGGGCCCTACATTGCACCCCAGAATTCTTTGGTAGTCTTCAGATTTCATAATGCCATGCACACGGTCAAGACATGCAGTACCTGAAGCAGCAAAAGCAACCCCAAAACATCAGTGGCCCCCCACCATGTTTGACTGTAAGGACTGTATTCTTTTCTTTAAAGGCCTCATTTCTTTTTCTGAATGATGGGCTTTACCAAAAAAGCTGTAATTTGTTTTGTCTGTCCAATGCACATTCTCCAAAAAGGATTCCTCAAGTAAGTTTTGGCAAACTCCAATCTGGCTTTTTTATGTTTCTATGTCAGCAGTGGGGTCCTTCTGGGTCTCCTACCATAGCGTCCCTTTTCATTCAGATGGCGACGTATAGTGTGAGCTGACACAGTTGTACCCGGTGCCTGAAGGTCGGCTTGAATTTGTCTGGAAGTTGATCGAGGTTCTTTATCCACCATTCAAGCAATCCTTTGTTGCAATCTTTGTTCAATTTTTCTCTTTCGTCCACATCCAGAGAGATTACCTACAGTGCCATGGGTTGTAATCGTCTTGACAATGTTGCACACAGTGGACACAGGAACATTAAGATCTGTTAATTGATACTGGTTAGTGTAATTACAAATTACAGGAGTATTACAAACTTGGATTGCAATTATTTCTTACAATTTTGAGAAGGTGCCAATATTTTTTTCCAGTCCATTTTTGGGGTTACGTGTGGGATGTGTCAGATTTGGCTTTTTGCTTCTCCATTTTTTTCTGTCACCAATACAAACAAAAGAAATAAACATGAGAATGCCGAAACATTTGTAATTGAAACAATTTTCTTGGTGAAGTGGTGCATTATCTGACAGAAATGCAGGGGTGCCAATATTTTTGGCCATTACTGTATGCTTGGAGTTCTGCTTTGAAATAATATTCCAGCAAAAAGTGAAACTTTCCTAAAAGCCCATTGTTAGAGGGAAACACCTCCTTTTCAGCCCTGCAAAAATTGTTACTGTTTACCATGTAACTATAAATGTAGTTTTAAAAAATGCCGTAACGTAAATTTATGAATACCAGAAGGACAATGTAAAAAATGATGGATTTACTTGAAATAGTGATCAGTGTACGAATATGTCCAAACCAGGATTTGCAGGAGCTTTTATCTGCCTGCAGCCAATCTGCTCACCGCTGAACCTTTAAAGCAGGTTTGGGGTTTCTTACCAGTTCAGTAAAATGATAAAGGCCACCTTACCATTTCAGAGCACAATCTCTTACTTAGTAACCAATCAGCACCTTGGATTTATTAAGATCCTGCAGTGCTTGGCCTGTGGGTGTGCTGCTTCGTCTGTTTCCTTTAGTTATACTATTGTCCATACAGGGACTTGATAAATAAATCCAAATCTAGGCACTAATTGAAACGAAATGTGAGTTCTCCAACAATGGAAGTAAAGCAGTAGGGCAGGGGTCTCCAAACTTCATAAACGAAGGGCCTGTTCACTGTCCTTCAGACTTTAGGGGGGCCGGACTATGGCCAGTGGGAATAGAAAATGTCCCGGCATCAGTGGAAGTAAACAATGCCTCATCATTGGTATTACCAGGAGATATAGTGCCCCATCACTGGTATCAATGGGAGGAATAGCTTCCCAATGTTGGTGTCAGTGGGAAGAATAGTGTCCCATTGTGTGGCGTCAGTGAGGAGGAATAGTGCCCCATTATTGGTGTCACAGGAGGCATAGTGTCCTATCATTGGTGTCAGTGGGAGGAATAATGCCTTATCATTAGTGTCAGCAGGAGGAATAGTGCCCCATCATTGGTGTCAGTGGGAGGAATAGTGTCCCATTGTTGGTGTCAGTGGGAGGAATAGTGTCCCATTGTTGGTGTCAGTGGGAGGAATAGTGTCCCATTGTTGGTGTCAGTGGGAGGAATAGTGTCCCATTGTTTGTGTCAGTAGGGAGGAATAGTTTCTCATTGTTGGCGTCAGTGGGGAGGAATAGTGCCCCATCATTGGTGTCAGTGGGAGGAATAGTGCCCCATTATTGGTGTAAGTGGAAGGAATAGTGTCTTATCATTAGTGTCAGCAGGAGGAATAGTGCCCCATCATTGCTGTCAGTGGAAGGAATAGTGCCCCATCATTGCTGTCAGTGGAAGGAATAGTGCCCCATCATTGGTATCAGTGGGAGGAATAGTGCCCCATCATTGGTATCAGTGGGAGGAATAGTGCCCCATCATTGGTATCAGTGGGAGGAATAGTGCCCCATCATTGGTGTCAGTGGGAGGAATAGTGCCCCATCATTGGTATCAGTGGGAGGAATAGTGCCCCATCATTGGTGTCAGTGGTAGGAATGGTGCCCCATCACTGGTATCAGTGGAAGAAATAGTGCCCCATCATTGGTGTCAGTGGAAGGAATAGTGCCCCATCATTGGTGTCAGTGGAAGGAATAGTGCCCCATTGCTGGTGTCAGAATAATGTCCCAAGGGCAAGCAAAGAGCCGCCTCCGACCCCCTGGGCCACAGTTTGGAGACCACTGTAGTAGGGAGTTTACTGGGCTCCATATTGGTTCGTTTTGCTCCCCCACTTTGCAGGGCTTGATTCAGATAGTGGGATAAACAAGGATTTCTTATCTCGGATTGTTATCTCTCATCGTCCCCCTCACCTGTTTGTTTCACAGCTTCTCCAATCCAGGTTAGTTGAAAAGAACATTATATTCTCAGTTATTCATTTGTGGAGTTAGAGTTAAAATGCATTTGGACCACTTAGTTATCCTCTAATGATCAATTTAGCTAATAGAGGGACAAAAGTTGCCGCTGTAGATTACAAATGTGACTTCCATTAAGGGCTCTTTCACATGAATGTTCCGATTCGGTCCACCTGCCCGTTTCTTAGGTGGACCCGATCGGAACCTCCATTCTCCTCTATGGAGCGGCGGGTGTAAATGGACATGTGTCCGTTTACACTTGCCAACATCTGATCCAATAAAAAGGGACAGGTGGGGATCCAATTCCCCTTCCATTGGATTGGATGAAAATGGACAGACGGTCTGATTTCATCCGACCGGCCATTGAGGAGAGCGAGCTGCTCTGTGTCTGCTCTGCAGACACAGAAAGGGTCAGGGTCTTTTTTAAACGCAAAATGTTGCGTTTTTTTGTTCTATAGACTTCAATGGAGACGCTGCAGAAAAGCATGTAGTGCATTTTTGATGCGTTTTGTGTTTTAATCTGCATAGCAACAAGAAAAAAACCCCGCAAACTTAATAAAAAATGCGGCAAAACGCATGGGCAAAAATGCACCGCAAAAAGCACTGCAGAAATGGATCAAGCGCAAACTGCATAGGTCTGAACTTAGCCTTGAATCCTCATGCACACTGGATGTTTTTACAGCGGCTGCTTTTGGCTTTTTTTTCTACAGCCAGTAAACCCCCCAGCATGTTATCCTATGTGTCCATGCACACATAGACTGGAATCAGCATTTTTTGGCAGGGAAAAAAAACTCAGAACTAGTGGGTTTCTAGAGGAGTTTTTTAGCTGTAAAAACACGAACACAGAAAAACGCAGCAAAACGCAGTAAACCAGTGTTTTTGGACTTTATTTGAGCAAAAGAAAAACATTTTTTTTGTAAAAAAAACCCACAAACGCCAAAAAATGCAGCAAAACGTATGTAAACGCTAATGCAAAAACACTGAGAAAACTCACGTATTTAGCTTTACACAGCTAACGTTACCAGCATTATTAAAACCCCACGTGTGCATGGAGCCTTATGCAGGCCATACATGGTTCGAAATCCAAACGATTTTCGTATGAAAATCAGACCTAAGAATAATCGGCCGGTTTTCGCTCTGTTAGTTGAGCAATGGCATTGGCTGATTTTCGTGGTTCCTCCACATTTTGTTTATTGAGCATGCTGGAAAATTCGTGAAAAACAACTGATTTTCAAAATCATTGGTGGCACCATCGGATTACAGAATGAACGTTTTGATTTTTGAATGAAAAATCGTTCGGAATTTGAACCATGTATAGCCTGCATAAGTGCTGTCTGTGGCCCTGTTAGGAGACTCCCCATCTTTGGTAACCGTTATCACCAAACGTAAGAGAAATGAGCAAATTTTGAGCTATCCCCAAAACAGGAATAGAGTGAAAATCTTCCAATACGGATACTTGTACCCAAAGAACCCCCAGTGGAACTTTAATGCAGCAATAGGATCATACATAGATTGAAAGAAACATTTGGTTAAAAAAGATTTTTATCAACTTTATTACATACACATTTCCATTGTAATATAGAATACATCATTTCTAAAAACAATATTGCTCTGACAGTATTCTTACAAGAGAACTTTTAATACAAGAATATGAAACCACACAGAAATGAGCGATGAAACGACTGACGCGTTTCGATCATTCCACATTCTAGATCTTCCTCGGGGCATGAGAGACAAAGGATATTAACCACTTCCCGTAAATGTCCTCTCCGCCCCCTGCTTGTGCGCGCTTCCTGGGAGCGCTCAGCACCGCGATCCGATACCTGCTGTGTCCTCCGGACACAGTGGAACACCGATCGTTGTACGGGACCTCTGTGTGAGGTCCCGATCATGTGATCACTGATTGGCCAATCAGTGATCACATGCAGAGTAGTAAGCAAGATGTCACTTCTGACATCATTGCTTACTACATGTGAAATCTGTGAATGATCACAGAGATCACATAGTACAGGGCTATTCACAACAGCCTTGTACCATGTGACAAGCTGTGATCAATCACAGCTCTCATAGTATTTCTCAATGGCTGCAAAAATGCAGCCAGAGAGAGGAGAAATGATTGCTTTTACAGCCTTTATGGGTGTAAAAGCAATCAGTGTAAAAAAAAAAAAAAAAATCTTCATAACCCCCCACAAGTAGTACAGTGTCACTATGGTGACACTGTACTGCTAGGGGGACAGTATTTAAAAAAAAAAAAAGCAATCAGTGTAAAAAAAAAATAAATCTTCATAACCCCTCACAAGTAGTACAGTGTCACTGTACTGCTAGGGTGACAGTATGTAAAAAAATAATAATAATAATATAAAAAAAAAAAAAATTTAAAAAAATATTGAAAAATTATAATTTTTGGTTATAACTAATTTGGGGTATTTTCTTTTCTTTACTAAAAAGATAACTGAATAAATTTTGGCCAAGATTTATGAAGAAAGATTATTCATTTAAAAGTTTTTAAGAAAAACTTTTTTGCTAAATTTTTAGATTTCTAGATAGCAAAAAACAATAAAAATCCCAGTGGTGTATAAATACCACCAAAATAAAGTTTTATCTGTCTCAAAAAAAAATCAAAAAAATTCATATGGGTACAGTGTTGCATGACCGCGCAATTGTCATTCAAAGTGTGATAGCGCTGAAAGCTGAAAATTGGCCTGGGGAGGAAGGGGGTAAAAGTGTCCAGACTGGAAGTGGTTAAAAACACGTCAGAGCAAAAGAGAGGATGACTTCCAAGATGAGAGGCTGGTCACCATGTTCTAGCGGGGTGCACCATCCAAGAGGGCAAGAGTGGTCAGATGTAAGTCACCAGACAGTAAGGACTGACAAAGGGGAACCAAAACATTCCCCCTATGGGACGTGTCTTGAGCAGGCCACTGTATGGAACAAATAGGCCACTGGATGTAACAACTCAAGGAAATAGACTGGTAAGTTTGAGATATTAATTTCTCCAAGGAATGGAAGTATGTCAAATCCCATGGAACAAAGACCAAAGTGGCACCTAAGACAAATCTGCAAGGAAGCACAAAAGAAGGTGCTGTAGGGAACAAATCCACCAAATCCCAAATCATCAGAGTGCAGCACAGACAGCCTGTGAGTCAGAAGACCAATAGGGATACTAATTCTGGTGACAGCCAGGGATTTCCTCACTTTGAAGGGATTTCCTCTCACTTCCTTTTTTGGTTATGGTACAGGAAGTAAAGCTAAATCTACTGAATCGGGACACAGATGGATTTAAAAAAAAAAAAACAGACAGGGGTTATAACTCTCCTTTACTCTGTTTGAAATGAAAAACTACTTTAACCCCCCTGGCGGTATTCCCGAGTGTAGCTCGGGGTTAACTTTCAGTACCAGAAGTGGTAACCCTGAGCTACACTCGGGAATACACTGCAGCGCTGCTCCGGGATCCCTCGAGCACTTACCTTGTCCTGCGCTCCCGCGATGTCCCCCCTGCAGTGTCCCCGGCAATGTCCTCCGGCCGATGCCGGCATCCGTTCCCTGCGAGTGTTGTTACATACGGGACGTACGGGGGACGGAACTGGCGGGAAATTCAAAAATTTAAAAAAGTGACATTCACTAATACACTAAAATCACATAGTATAACATTCCTGTATCAAACCATTTCACATACATTTTGTCCCGAGTGCTTTGTCCTGCGCCCTGCCTGCATTTTTACTGTTCTTTCTGCCTGGAAACTGAGAAATATCCATGGCATCCAAAAAGCGTCCCTTTAGGTCAGTATCGGTTTTAGACCGGCTAGAGAACAGCGATAGTAATCAGAACCACTTGCAGAATTGAGTGATAATGATTCGTGGGGGAAATTCGTCATCAGACACTGAAAACGAATCTGCGACTTTGCTCAGTGATGTGCGAACTTGGCGCTATATTTCAAATTTCAGTGTTTTTGGTTTGATTATTTTATTGAATTAAATTTATTATTATTTTTTATGATTATTTATTAAATTATAATTTATGATTTCGTGTTTCAAGTTTTATCATACCCGGGATGTTTACTAGACTCTTGTTCAGACAGATTTCAGTGAGTTATTCCTAAAAATTACAGGCGTACAATAAAAAACTACATATTTCCATGCAAAAAATGTACTGCTTTGAGCACAGAAATATGGACATAATCAGACCGCTAGGGAGGTTAATACAGACTGCCTGGGCTCTTTATTCATGTGTATGAGATTACAGAACGTTGAGTCTTGCCAAGCGGACACAACACCTACTATGGGTAAGGCTCATTGCCAGCTATTTATCCATCTCAATGTAGAAACGGTAATAACAAGCACTTTGCTGGTTTGTTGTTTGGCTTACTTATGGGAATTGACTGATAATAATATGTGTTGATACAAAGGCTCTCTATTATACACATTATGTTCATCATAAACACCCATTAGGCTGATTGGTGGTGCTGACGTAGCATTCTCCATACTGGCATGTGCCTACAATAGCACAGAATGAAGGAATTCCCTCTCAATGATAAATCAAATGTTGTTATGCAGAGCGGTGCGGCAATCACTGATCGTTTTGTAATCTGTAGTTGCTGCTTATGCATTTCTCAGAGTGACACGAAATGATATTCCTATACTCCAGGAATGATCCATACACATCCACAACTTGCCCACTTACCCTCCAGAGGACTTACCCCCCTTCCTGGCCAGGCCAATTTTTGCGTTATGGTGCTGTGTTACTTTAACTGACAATTGCACAGTCATGCAACACTGCACCCAAATTCATTGTTTGACCTTTTTTTCCCCACAAAAAGAGCTTTCTTTTGGTGGTATTTGATCACCTGTACGTTTTTTATTTTTTGCGCTATAAAAAAAAAGACACTTTTGAGAAAAAAAATATTTTTTGCTATTAAACATGTCCAGTGAAAAAATTAAAAAAATAAACTTTCCTCAAAAATTTGCACCAAAATGTATTCTGCTACATGTCTTTGCTAAAAAAAAAAAATCCCAATACGTGAAAATGAATTGGTTTGCGTGAAAGTCATAGCGTTTACAAATGGCGGTATAAATACTGGAATTTTTCTTCTTATTCATTCTTAGTAGTAATGGCGGCGATCGGCGAATTATAGTGGGACTATGGCGGACATTCTGACACTGGTGGGAAATGACTTGGTGTCACTGACATCCCCAGTGACACCAATACAGTGATCAATACTTAAAAAAAAAAAAAAAAAAAAGCACCAACACTACTAATGGTACTGGGCAGGAAGGGGTTAACATGAGGGGCGATCAAAGGGTTAAATGTGTGCTGGGTTTGGTTTACTAGGGGGTGGGATTCACTGTAATCACACTGCTGTTGATGACTGGCATCCAGAGCAGTGTGCCCAAGATGACAAGGAGGACTGTTCATAAACAAAACAGTCCTCCTCCCCGTCAGAGATCCTCAGAAATCACCGGGTGTCGGTGAGTAATTACCAGCCGGGGCCTGGTGATTGATAGCTGCGGCCACAAATGGCGGCGCGGATAGGGCTCGTGCGCCCCCCACCCAGAGAGGCAAAATCAGGTATATATACACATGAGATTTTGTGCACCGCTGCCACCCTGTAGCAGTATTTCTGCTATAAGGCAGTCGGCAAGCCGTTAATGTTCCAATCATCTATTTTTCATGAAATGGTTTCGTACTTCATTTTTCTGCCTCCTTGTAACATCTTACATGAGCTCCCGAACCTCTCCTTTTACCTCTTGCTTCCCTTTGTTTGGTGCCCATTAGTGGTAGTCATGTACACTACCCATCTTATAGTCTATCTCTGGAGCAAGCAAGAGAGGGAATTTAGAGGAGGCTGCGAACAATACAGTTGTGCTCAAAGGTTTGCACATCCTGGCAGAAATCGTGACATTTTAGCATTTATATTGAAAATATGACTGATCATGCCAAAAATGTGTTTTATTTAAGAAAAGTGATCATAAGAAGCCATTTTTAATCAAAAAAGACAGCGTGGTTGTTTCAAGAAGCACAATGTGACTGTACTTGAGCTGCATGGTTGGGTTGGCAGAAAGAAGCCTGTACTGCACACAGACATAAAAAAAAAACAGCCCAGTGAGGCGTCAAGGTGCTGTCAGGTATATTGTGACTGAGCTATTTTGTAGCATTGGCCCAGTAAAGGCTTCTTTCTGGCAAAACAACCATGCAGCTCATTTTTGTTCAAGTATTGTTACATTGTGCTCCTTGAAACAACCACAGCAGCTTGTATTTCTCATAAGGTTAGCTGTGGGTTTTTCTTTGTATTGCAGTTGTGGCTGCAATCCTTCTTGGTCTACTTGAATTTGGCTTGGTATCAAGAGATCTTCAAATTTTACATTTCTTAATAAGTGATTGAACAGTGCTGACTGGCATTGGATATGTTTTTATATTCTTGTCCAGTTTTATAAAGTTCCGTTACCTTGTTACGCAGGTCTTTCGAGTTCTTTTCTGCTCCCCATGGGTCAGCATCTAGTCTGCTCAGTGCAGAAGGGAGCTAACAATCTGACTATTTATACACTGACCGAATTGCAATTTAAATACTACAGATGTGGGAAATTAACTTTTAATTGCCATTTGAACCCGTGTGTGTCACCTTGTGTGTCTGTACCAAGGCCAAACATTCCAGGAGAGGGAAACTTTTGATCCGGGCCATTTGGGTGATTTCTGTCATCATTAGGATTTAAAAAGGAGCCAAACAACTATGTGATAATAAACGGCTTCATATCATCATGATCCCTAAATAAGAGTTTTTTGGCATGATCAGTAATTTTCAATATCAATGCCAAAATGTCACGATTTCTGCCAGGGGATGTAAACTTTTGAGCACAGTTATAGAAGGGACTTTGAGTTAGGAATACTTACATGAATAGAATTTTATTTGTAAATAGTTTATTTATTTCAGGTACTTATATAGCGCCGTCAATTTACACAGAGCTTTACATATATATATATATTGTACATTCACATCAGTCCCTAACCCTCAAGGGGTATACAATCTAAGGTCCCTAACTCACATTCATTCATACACATACTAGGGACAATTTAGACAGGAGCCAATTAACCTACCAGCATGTCTTTGGAGTGTGGGAGGAAACCGGAGTACCCGGAGGAAACCAACGCAGGCACAGGGAGAATATGCAAACTCCAGGCAGGTGGTGCCAAGGTTGGGATTCGAACCAGCAACCCTAGTACTGCCAGGCAGAAGTGCTAACCATTTAGCCACTGTGCTGTCCAGTTTAGGTCACTTTAGACTTGTACATTAAAATGTGTGAGTTCAACAGCCTCTTGTAGAGCGTTTGAGACATGGCGATAACCTACCGCCGGGGTGTGGGCCGCACCAAATCAGGTAAGTAAAAGCACCGGTCTCATTAGAAAAAAACAAGTCGTTTACCTTAGAAGTGCTTGCAGAGCCCCATACCTAAGGATTATTATAAAACATTTCCTGGAGTTGCGCTTTAAAGCGGAATTAAACATCTCCCAAGGAAGCTGCCATCTTTACTCAAGCCATAGATGATGCAATTTTCTTGCAACCCCTGGTTGCAGGAAAGAAAATAGCTTAATTCCCCCATCAACAATGGCTTTTGATGAGGGAATCTCTCCTGCAGAGCTATTGTGTCCTGCTGGCGGGGAGCCTTCTCTTGCGGCAGAACACAATGATCACTGCTGGCAGCTCTAGCCGCCGGCAGTAATCACATGAAAAAAAAAAAAAAAAACAGGCAGGCTGGTTTTGCTCAAGTTGATCGATGAATCGACTTTAGTACAACCAGCCTGCCCATGGATGTGCCGAATCTTAGCTAGTTCCTGCTGAACCAGCCAAGATTAAAATCCACCTATGGCTGGCTTTAACCTCTGTTTGACCTGCAGTTGCCATGGGGCTGCACATGTGATCAGTTATGACAACTAGTCAATGGCTTGACAGTTCAGTTGAGAGCACAAGCAACTGTGACAGTTATTCATGGCAAGCTTTGAAATTTAACGTTTATGAGAAACCATTCAATCTGTGGGATTAGATCCGCTTTATTGAATGGTGTCCGATATCGGTTAACTGGCCATTAAAAATAAATACATATTAGGGTCCATAAGGATGCAAGGGTGGCCCTCCTGCATTGCCCAATTTTGGGTCTGTCTAGATCTCAGCAGAAATTGACATCCTACCTATTCATTTCCACAAAATGTGCCATAGCTCAAGCTTGGAGAACCCCTTCGGTTGTTTTCCAGGGGGTGAAGACCCAGATGAATGCTATGCTGATCAACGAACAGATGTCCAGCGTTCTTCAAGATTCTCATCCGAGGTTCCTTAAGGTTTGGGAACCTTGGATACGTTATTCCTTGCCGTCCCTGCCTCCTACTAGCTATGGCCTCTTATAGTCGCTGCCTGTGCTAATCCTGGATCCATGACTCTTCTAATCTTCCTCTCTTCCATGTTTTCTCCCTCAAGCTTTCTTTCTTCCTTACAGGTGAAACTCGAAAAATTAGAGAATCGTGCAAAAGTTCATATACAGTCATGGCCGAAATTGTTGGCACCCTTGATATTTTTCCTGAAAATCAAGTATTTCACACAAAAAAGGTATTGCATTAACACATGTTTTGCTATACACATGTTTATTCCCTTTGTATGTATTGGAACAAATATAAAACAGAGGCAGAAAAGCAAATATGACATAATGTCACACAAAACCCCAAAAATGGGCTGGACAAAAGTATTGGCACCCTTAACTTAATATTTGGTTGCACACCCTTTGGAAAACATAACTGAAATCAGTCGCTTCCTATAACCATCAATAAGCTTCTGACACCTCTCACCCGGAATTTTGGACCACTCTTCCTTTGCAAACAGCTCCAGGTCTCTCTTATTGGAAGGACACCTTTTCCCAACAGCAATTTTAAGATCTCTCCACAGGTGTTCAATGGGATTTAGATCTGGGCTCATTGCTGGCCACTTCAGAACTCTCCAGCGCTTCTTTGCCATCCATTTCTGAGTGCTTTTTGACGTATGTTTGGGGTCATTGTCCTGCTGGAAGACCCAGGATCTTGGACGCAAACCCAGCTTTCTGACACTGGGCCCTACAGTGCGACCCAAAATCCTTTGGTAATCCTCAGATTTCATGATGCCTTGCACACAGTCAAGGCACCCAGTGCCAGAGGCAGCAAAACAACCCCAAAACATCATTGAACCTCCACCATATTTTACCGTAGGTACTGTGTTTTGTTCTTTGTAGGCCTCATTCCGTTTTCGGTAAACAGTAGAATGATGTGCTTTACCGAAAAGCTCTATCTTGGTCTCATCTGTCCACAAGACGTTTTCCCAGAAGGCTTTTGGCTTACTCAAGTACATTTTGGCAAACTGTAGTCTTGCTTTTTTATGTCTCTGTGTCAGCAGTGGGGTCCTCCTGGGTCTCCTGCCATAGCGTTTCATTTCATTTAAATGTCGACGGATAGTTCGCGCTGACACTGATGCTCCCTGAGCCTGCAGGACAGCTTGAATGTCTTTGGAACATGTTTGGGGCTGCTTATCCACCATCCGGACTATTCTGCGTTGCAATCTTTCATCAATTTTCCTCATCCGTCCACGACCAGGGAGATTAGCTACAGTGCCATGGGTTGCAAACTTCTTGATAATGTTGCGCACTGTGGACAAAGGCAAATCTAGTTCTCTGGAGATGGACTTGTAACCTTGAGATTGTTGATATTTTGCCACAATTTTGGTTCTCAGGTCCTCAGACAGTTCTCGTCTCCTCTTTCTGTTGTCCATGCTTAGTGTGGCACAGACAGACACACAATGCAAAGGTTAAGTGAACGTCTCTCCTTTTTATCTGCTTTCAGGTGTGATTTCTATATTGCCCACACCTGTTACTTGCCCCAGGTGAGTTTACAGGAGCATCACATGCTTGTAACATTCTTATTTATCCGCAGTTGTGAAAGGGTGCCAATACTTTTGTCCAGCCCATTTTTGGAGGTTTGTGTGACATTATGTCGAATTTGCTTTCTTTCCTCCCTTTTTTTGTTTTGTCCCAATACACACAAAGGGAATAAACATGTGTATAGCAAAACATGTGTTAATGCAATACGTTTCGTGAGAAATACATGATTTCCTGGAGAAATATCAAGGGTGCCAACAATTTCGGCCATGACTGTATTTCAGTAATGCAACTTAAAAGGTGAAACTAATATATGAGATAGACTCATTACATGCAAAGCAAGATAGTTCAAGCTGTGATTTGTCATAATTGTGATGATTATGGCTTACAGCTCATGAAAACCCCAAATCCACAATCTCAGAAAATGAGAATATTGTGAAAAGGTGCAATATTCTCGGCTCAAAGTGTCCCACTCTAATCAGCTAATTAAGCCATAACACCTGCAAAGGGTTCCTGAGCCTTTAAATGGTCTCTCAGTCTGGTTCAGTAGGAATCACAATCATGGGAAAGACTGCTGACCTGACAGTTGTGCAGAAAACCATCATTGACACCCTCCATAAGGAGGGAAAGCCTCACAAGGTAATTGCAAAAGAAGTTGGATGTTCCCAAAGTGCTGTATCAAAGTACATTAATAGAAAGTTATGTGGAAGGGAAAAGTGTGGAAGAAAAAAGGTGCACAAGCAGCAGGGATGACCGCAGCCTGGAGAGGATTGTCAGGAAAAGGCCTTTCAAAAGTGTTGGGGACTTTCACAAGGAGTGGACTGAGGCTGGAGTCAGTGCATCAAGAGCCACCACACACAGACAGATCCTGGACATGGACTTCAAATGTCGTATTCCTCTTGTCAAGCCGCTCCTGAACAACAAACGTCAGAAGCGTCTTACCTGGGCTAAAGAAAAACAGACCTGGTCTGTTGCTCAGTGGTCCAAAGTCCTCTTTTATGATGAGAGCAACTTTTGCATCTCATTTGGAAACCAAGGACCCAGAGTATGGAGGAAGAATGGAGAGGCACAAGGACCCCGAGTATGGAGGAAGAATGGAGAGGCACAGACTGCAAGATGCTTGAAGTCCAGTGTGAAGTTTCCACAGTTTGTGTTGATTTGGGGAGCCATGTCATCTGCTGGTGTTGGTCCACTGTGCTTCATTAAGTCCAGGGTCAACGCAGCCGTCTACCAGGGGATTTTGGAGCACTTCATGCTTCCTTCTGCAGACGAGCTTTATGGGGATGCTGACTTCATTTTCCAGCAGGACTTGGCACCTGCCCACACTGCCAAAAGCAGCAAAACCTGGTTCAGTGACCGTGGGATTACTGTGCTTGATTGGCCAGCAAACTCACCTGACCTGAACCCCATAGAGAATCTTTGGGGCATTGCCAAGAGAAAGATGAGAGACATGAGACCGAACAATGCCGAAGAGCTGAAGGCCACTATTGAAGCATCCTGGTCTTCCATAACACCTCAGCAGTGCCACAGGCTGATAGCTTCCATGCCACGCCGCATTGAGGCAGAAATTGCTGCAAAAGGGGCCCAAACCAAGTACTGAGTACATATGCATGCTTATACTTTTCAGAGGTCCGATATTGTTCTATGTACAATCTTTGTTTTATTGATTGCATGTAATATTCTCATTTTCTGAGATTGTGGATTTGGGGTTTTCATGAGCTGTAAGCCATAATCATCACAATGACGACAAATCACGGCTTGAACTATCTTGCTTTGCATGTAATGAGTCTCTCATATATTACCGTATTTTTCGCCGTATAAGACGCACCTGACCATAAGACGCACCTAGGTTTTAGAGGCAGAAAACAGGAAAAAAAAAATTCTGAACTAATGGACTGCAGAGACAGTACAGGAGATGACCAGAGACTGCGGACAGCACAGGGATGACCAGAGACTGCGGACAGCACAGGGATGACCAGAGACTGCGGACAGTACAGATGACTACTGACCTTTGGGGAGGTGGGGAGCGGGTACCTGAATTTGACAGGTACCCGCTCTTACTTCCGCAGAGTTTTTGTTTGATCTTACCTGTTCCTCGATCCAGCAGCGCGCTGTCTTCCTGGCTTCTGTAATGGCGCTCGGCATGACAGCCGGGTGCCTAGTGCGCATGAGCGAGAAGCACTTGCGCTTTGTGATTGGTCCGGCGGCTTCTGGGATCTGTCATGTGTTCCAGGTACAGCCTTACCATTCACAAAAAGCACCGCTTCTTGCACATGCGCACTTGGCACCCGGCTGTCATGCCCAGTGCCCACACTACAGAAGCCGGGAAGACAGCACGCCGCTGGATAGAGGGACAGGTAAGGTCCCGCTGCAGAGCTGAGCGGCCGGCCCGGTATTCTGACACGGCCGCGGTGGAAATACCGGACTGGCAGCTCCATATTCGCTAAGATGCACTGACATTTTCCCCCCCAGTTTTGGGGAAGAAAAGTGCGTCTTATACGGCAAAAAATACGGTAGTTTCACCTTTTAGGTTGCATTACTGAAATAAATGCATTTTTGCACAATATTTTAATTTTTCGAGTTTCACCTGTATTTCTATGTTCTTATATTTTCTTTTTTCCTATCAGTTTTGGGGTTTTTTTTTTTCCCCGTATGTTCTGAGATGATACTTTTTAATAGGGGTTTTACTTTTTTTTTTAATTTCATTTCTGGTAATATGATGGATTGCTGCTGCTACTATTTGGTTCGGCTATTGGCCGTCCCTCCTTGGTGTCATTGGACATTCCAATATTTGGCTAATACACCCTGCAGATTTGTATCGGCTAATGTATGCTCTTGTTCCGCTCTGCCCCTGCGTGGTCATATTATGAGCTTGTCGTATTATAAAAACAAAAACTTCTTTAATAAAAATATTGAAATAGAAAAATAAATAGACTTCTTAGGTTCAGATAACTTTTATTTTCTATTGAAAACATCCTAACAAATCGCATAACACAACATAAAACAAACTTAACAACACAGTAAGCATATTAGCCAAAAGAAAAAAAAATGTTATGCAAGATGGAGGCAGACGTAGGATGCTGGATGTAATACCTTTAATAAATAAAAAAATTAGAGACACATCTGGTCATAAAATAATTAAACACTTGAAAAAATTTGAAAAAAAAAAAAAGAAGATAAAAAGTTACATAATGGGGCACTAAAAAGGCCATCTGAAATGACAAGGGTATTGAATCAACAAATACATAAGGCTTTTTTGTGAACTGGGAAATACTAAGTCTGAACTGGTTCCATTGTTTAACTAGTTTTGAATGAATGAAAGATACAGTAATGCGATTGGCAACCTGCTTTACTATAGCTGCTGCAGAACTACAACTCCCAGCGTGCCGTGCTAGCTGGAAGGAAGACATGGTGGGGCCTACGTATTCTACAACTGCTGGTGAGGCACAGATTGCTCTAGTATTGGATAGTGTACAGAGAATTCAAACTCTGATCACGGCTGATAAGCAACATTGATCTATTATATAGAAGTGAATATGAACTTTCTAAATACTGTTCAGCTCTATGAACCTTTGACATCGGAGTTACTCTTAGCCAGCTAATGAGAACTGAGCGCCAGATCATAGTGATGTTCAGCTACAGTTTAAGGAACCGCTAAACCCAAAGCGCAGGATTGTTCATAATGAAAGAGCAGCGAGTAGAATTTACAGACTTGATTGTAACATAAGAGACTCGTATAAGTATTAGGGTGGAATCATGCTGCCCCTCTACGCTTTGGTCACAGCGCAGTGCACCCGCAGTTCTGGTGTGGGCTAGCTGTGCTTTGCCATAGACTTCTATAATGTCCTGCGATTTTGGTGGGTTTTCTGCATGCGCACAAGAAGTCCTGCATTCAGGACTTTAGGTACGCTTTCAGAAAAGCCATCAAACCCAGGAGACATACAAGTCTATGGCAAAGTGCAGCTAACCTGCACCAAACCTGCAGGTGCAATGTGCTGCGGCCAAAGCATAGAGGGGCAGCATGAAGCCGCCCTTACATATGTGTTCATTAAAGTATATCTAAAATCAAGGGAAAAAATTTAACAATATTACAGTCCTTCGATTTGATGCCTGCATTCATTCTGTTTATATATCAAATCAGGAAAGAAGCCTGGGATGACAACACTACTTCCCCATAGATATAGTACAGGGAGTGTTGTCACCTTAGCACAGGATGTGTGTCAGTGGCAGGATCCACAAGCAAAAAATAAGAAAAAAAAAAAAAAAGAAAGGTCTTTCAGAGGCAGCAAACACACTGGAAGAGATGCAGCTGATTACTTCCCCCCCCCCCCCGTCCCAATAGGGATTTTACATTGAAATATTAGAGCATTTGGAACTCAGTTGCAGCATGGCCCAATTGACTTTAATGGGCACCTTTCGTATGCAGAGTGCCTGTTACATGTGACATAGCAAGTTAATTTGCAGCACCGTGAAGTGAATCATCATGTCTGCAACAATGTTAAAGAACCTGCGCTTCCTCCAAGCAATTTAATAGATTGGCAGTCAGAGGGCGACAAAAATCAGTTGTCAGGTTTTACTGCCCTTTTACCTCCTGTTTGAACTTATCCATGCAGCCACCACATCTAAGGACTGGTAAGATGCAATGTTATACATTTTTTTTTTATTAAAGTGTTACTAAACCCAGGACGGAGCCATCTAAATTAGTCAGGGTCAAGGATATACCCTATATTAAAGTGTTACTAAACCCAGGACCTTGCATTCACTATATCTGGTCTCCCGGACCCTGCATTCACTATATCCGGTCTCCCCGGACCCTGCATTCACTATATCTGGTCTCCCCGGACCCTGCATTCACTATATCTGGTCTCCACGGACCCTGCATTCACTATATCTGGTCTCCACGGACCCTGCATTCACTATATCTGGTCTCCCCGGACCCTGCATTCACTATATCTGGTCTCCCCGGACCCTGCATTCACTATATCCGGTCTCCCAGGACCCTGCATTCACTATATCTGGTCTCCCCGGACCCTGCATTCACTACATCCGGTCTCCCCGGACCCTGCATTCACTATATCTGGTCTCCCCGGACCCTGCATTCACTACATCCGGTCTCCCACAGTACACACAACATGGAAATGCAATTATTTTAGGAAATATAAAACTGCTAAATACCATTTCTCATCAGCAGTTTGAGCACTCCTACAAGCTTTAACCAGTGCTTTGCTGGACACTGATAGAAGTCACAAGACTGCTCTTTCTCCTCTCACTGTCCTAGGAGACTGCAGTACCCCTGTGTTGAGCACATGCACTCTTCCACGAAAAAAAAAAAAAAAAAAAAAAAAAAACCTCCCTAGCAATACACACCAAGCTGAGCATGGACAGCTTGCCCCCAAGGCTCTGTTCCATCAGGAGATGAGTTGGGGACAGTGGAAAAAAGGTAGGATCAGAGAAGACAAGATCAAGACATCCTTTTTATACAATGCAGAGGATTAACCCCTTAGGTTCCACAGTGAGTATAACAAGCATGCTTTACTGCATATACAGACTGATTGTACTGTTGTGGGTTTAGTAACACTTTAAAAGTTGGATCCAGAACTCCAGGCACAAATTATAATA
Organism: Staurois parvus; assembly: GCF_062004578.1. Lineage (NCBI taxonomy): Eukaryota > Metazoa > Chordata > Amphibia > Anura > Ranidae > Staurois > Staurois parvus. The sequence goes on from NW_028318948.1 coordinate 166,233, forward strand.
ATGATAAACACTCAACGAAGGTTCTAGGCTTTCCCTAAAAATAATTGTCTGGGTCATTTGCTGGGGGGATTTGCCCTCGCTCCCCCCTTCTGGAGATCGTATAGAAAGTAAATAAATCTTCGCTCTGACAGTGGTCATCATATCAGCACACAGGGAGTTTTTTTTTCTCTTCTTCCAGAAGGGAGAATCAATGTGCTCAGTGGGGATGCCGGCATTGGTAGCATCATAAGATTCAAAACTTTCTCCCCGTGTGTGGAGGGTCTCAGATCACTGAGGTGTCACTTTGGTTGTCATTTGAATGCCAGTAAATGATATGAGGAATATTCTTGGTGCAGTCATGCTAGGCTTCAATTGGCTTTCTGCTTTTCTTAACAGCAACAGGGCCGAGCAATTTACATGCACCAAATAGAAGGCATTCTGTAATACAGAATCTTCAGCTCAAGTAACCCAACTGAGAGGTTCCGGGCTCATTCACACGAATTTGGAGATCCACGCAGGGTGTGGCTGTATGTGCCCAGGAAGAACAGATGTTCCATGCAGCAGCCACCGGCAGCCTGTTCAGAATCAGCCACCGGCAGCCTGTTCAGAATCAGCCACCGGCAGCCTGTTCAGAATCAGCCACCGGCAGCCTGTTCAGAATCAGCCACCGGCAGCCTGTTCAGAATCAGCCACCGGCAGCCTGTTCAGAATCAGCCACCGGCAGCCTGTTCAGAATCAGCCACCGGCAGCCTGTTCAGAATCAGCCACCGGCAGCCTGTTCAGAATCAGCCACCGGCAGCCTGTTCAGAATCAGCCACCGGCAGCCTGTTCAGAATCAGCCACCGGCAGCCTGTTCAGAATCAGCCACCGGCAGCCTGTTCAGAATCAGCCACCGGCAGCCTGTTCAGAATCAGCCACCGGCAGCCTGTTCAGAATCAGCCACCGGCAGCCTGTTCAGAATCTGCGACAGGAGCTGCTGTAGAGCTCTTCCAGCATACCGGAGCATTTGCATCCCTGGACACAGAAAGGCTGCCTCTGGCTGTACAGAACATCGGTCACTCCTGTGCGCATAAAAACAGGCTCCTGAGCCCATGTGAATGAGCCCTTCTAGGTCTGGCAATGAACACATTCAAGGCGGGCATATAGGTTACTTGTGTCTTGCAGTACTTCAGAAACATACTCTAGACCAGGGGTGTCAAACTGGCGGTCCCCCAGCTGTTGCCAAACTACAAGTCCCATCATGCCTCTGCCTTTGGGAGTCATGCTTGTAACTGTCAATCTTGCAATGCCTCATGGGACTTGTAGTTTGGGAACAGCCAGAGGGCCGCCAGTTTGACACCCATGCTCAAGAACATCACAGAAATCGAAATCAAACTTCAAGAAAAACATCAGTTCTAATTCTTTTTGCACACTTCCATGTGGTTGTAGCCCGTCTCTATGAACATCTGAAAGAAGAATGACTAAGTCAGGGGTAGACAAATGAATGTGGAATTCAGGAGCCAGTCTAATACAGAAGGCAGCAGGGTAATATTTTATAGCAGCCAGCTGAAATGACAACTAGGCCTCGTCCACATGGGGTTATGGGTTGTACTAAAGCATATGCCCATATACCTGCATTGAGAGGAATAGGCGTTTCATGCATCCCTGTGTAGGCCATCACATTGATATCAATTGGGACACAGACAAAGATGATGCTCCCATTCTGACATCCATGCGAGTGCACAGACAGTCCTCCATCAGGGCCGTGTACCTGCCCCCCCAGTCAGATTGGGAGCAGTGACTGTGTCCATGCAGCTGCTGTGTCCAGATTAAGATCAATGGAACTGCCTGCATAGGGATGCATGGAACGCCTCTGCATCCCCGTACATGTAGGCACCGGCCATTTTAAAGAGCATTGGCTACCTGTTTTCTGGGATTTGTCCAGCCCTGGGCTAAGTGAATGGGTGCCGTATTTGACCCATGGCAATCCTCAATTGAGTATTGACTGTGCACTGAATAAACATACCAGTCATTGCTTGATGTTCAGAAGATGTAAAGAAAAAGGAAAACGGACGTTCCTAATTTAAACACCTGTGAGATCTTTTTCAGCCTATGAAAACATTCAGATTGTAGATTTTTTTTTCTTCTTTTTATCTTCACATTCCACATCGTTCTATTTGCATGGTGGTGACCTAACTGGAGCCCTACATACAAATAGTCTTCCTGAGAACTTTAGATTCGTTTTGGCAATACTGAATACCTCTCCTTCCAGCACTTCTAGAGGCCGTCATATCCCATTATGGACAGGTAATGGCATCTGGTAAGATAGCCAGGAAAGGGAATGACTATCAGTTCGAGAAGGGGTAATGTGTTCAGAGTGGTCTGCGGTTTGTCCACACCTCGTGTTTTGTGGAAAAGTTGCCGAAGTGGACAACAAAAATGGATGCCATCAATCTCATGGCACAAACAGTCCTCTTGTTTCTTCCATGCTTTTTTTTTCCTCTTAAAAGGCCATTTTCTTTGAGAATATGAATGCACAGTGGTACGCCTTGCTACTATTCTGACTTCTGGACAATGAGTTGCCAAAAATGGGCATAATTGATCTGCATAAAATATACAACTATGAAAATGTTTTCATCCTCTTGGCTGTCTCTCCTTATTGCATCCCTGGCCAGCTCCAGCACAGTACAGTTTGCCTCTGTCTTCTCTGACACCCGCAGGTAGTGGTCCTGAGAAATTTAAGTGCTTGATCCCTTTCTCCGGCTCTGTGTACTTCTACCTGGCCAGGTTCTTTGGCTCGCTGCTGGGAATACACCAGTCGTCCGCTTCTGTGCAGAACTTATAGTGCTTCCAGGCGGACTTGTTGAACACCGGTAACCGCTCGATGGATTCAGAGGACAATGCCTGTGACAATTCAATGACAGATCTGTCAGTATTACAATGTTGGCAACTTTAAGTCAGTTAAAAGTAAAAATTAGAATTTAAAGCGATTCTAAAGCTTCCATTTTTTTTTTTTTTAATTAAAATAATAAACGTCATACTTACCTGCTCTGTGCAATGGTTTTCACAGAGAAGCCCTGATCCTCATCTTCTGGCATCTCCCAATGGTGCTCTTGGCCACCCCCCACCAAGTGCCGCTCTGTCTGCATCTATTAACACAGACAGTGGGGCTCAGCCCCGCCCCACAGTCTGCGTCTATTAACAGACACAGCGGGGCTCAGCCCCGCCCCACAGTCTGCATCTATTAACAGACACAGCGGGGCTCAGCCCCGCCCCACCGTCTGCGTCTATTAATAGACACAGCGGGGCTCAGCCCCGCCCCACCCCCTAGGATTTGAATGGCAGCAGCAGAAGCCAACAACTCCCACTGCTATCAATCGAACTAGTGAGGAGGGAGTCGATGGACAGAGCTAGACCTGCTGCTCTCATGCACAGTGCTGGGCAAAGATGGGGCTCAGGTAAGTAGAAGGGGGCGCTGGGGGGATCCTCTACAACAGAAGCTTTTTTACCTTGATGCATAGAATGCATTACAGTAAACAACCTTAAGACTTTAGAAGAACTTTAATTTCAAGAAGTACAACTTTTCAGTGATTGTAAATGTTTAGCGCAAAGTATATTTTTCTTATTAATATTTGTATCTAAAGCTAGAACTTTTTTTTTTTTAAAGTCAGGTAAAAATTTTTCTTAATAGCTGCAAAGGATATAAATCCACTGTGTGCACCAAATTCCTTTGAAAACCCAGCTACTGCCTTGTAAAAAAGAGCAGTGACACCATCAGAGCCTGTGCAGAGAGCAGAGCTGTGGGAGAGACTCAGGGGAACCACATACTACAGGCTGCCTGAAGCAAAATAGAGAAAGTGGCGGAGGCAAGACCAGTCCCCCCGCACAAGGAGAGAGAGCAGCAGTGAGCGGTCTTTATTACAGGAAGCTCTGCACAGAGGGAAAGTCTCACACTGGATTAACTCACAGATCTGGTAGAAATACACAAAGCACACCAAGATACATATAATACATGTAGGTCAGTGGTTCTCAACCTATGGGTCGCGACCCCTTTGGGGGTCAAACGACCCTTTCACAGGGGTCCCCTAAGACCATCAGAAAACACATATTTCCGATGTGTAAAGAGCAGCTACTGTGTTGAAAGCAGCTACTGTGTTGAAAGCAGCAGTATTGGAGGTAAAACAACACTCATGAATTATAATTACTGGGTATATAATTTTATGGTTGGGGGCAGGGGCGGACTGACCATTTGGAAAATCGGGCACTGCCCGAGGGCCCAGGGTCAGTAGGGGGCCCTATGAGATGCCCCTGGTACCTTTTTAATAGGCTTTTTTGAGTTTGGGCAAGGACACAGGGGCCCCATGATCCCCTATTGCCCGGGGGCCCCATGAGTTGTCAGTCCACCCCTGGTTGGGGGTCACCACAACATAAGGAATTGTATTAAAGGGTCATGGCATTAGGAAGGTTGAGAACCACTGATGTAGGTGATAAAAGTGCAGTGCTGCACTTTTATCACACGTTTATATTGGGACTGCAGCCTATATCCTGAGTGCCAGCAGCTATTTTTGACCATCTTTTACCCGTAAATAACTAATCATTAATATTCAGAACTATTCTTCAGCGCTCGCTTATATACTTTCTATTTATACATGACCCTTGCATTTTGGACAATATTTGCCTATCCCAAAAGTTCAGCTCTACCCTCCGTTCACATCAAGCCCAACTTTGAAATCGTGCAGCTTACAGTGAAGTCGCACGATTCCAAAGTCGGATAACATGCCGATTTCAGGTGCAATTTGCAACACATCTGAAACAGATGTCTATGCAAAAATCACACCAAAAGTACTGCATGTACTACTTTTGAAATCGGTGCGGATCCGACCAAGTTGGAACCGCACCAATATGACTTGGTATGCAATTTGCAAGTCGCAGGGCATGCAAATCGCATCCAGTGTGAACCAGAGCTTAAAGAGAAAATACACACACACACACACACACACACACACACACACACGATGTTGAATATACCAATTACCTTTAAGTAAATGACTGCATCTGTTCCAAAACCTTCCATCGAATGTAGCATTAAGTCACCTTGGAAATACTTGGCATAAAGACGAGAGATGGGTAACCCATATCCGAAACCCGCCTAGAGGATTAGAAATAAAAACAGGTCTAATTTCGGCCTTCAATTTGTAACAAAAAGGGTAATTTGCACCCAGTCTAGTATAACTTATTTTTCTTGTCTTGTGTACAATTTATTCACATTTTCTAACATTCCCTGGCAGTAACATCTGTATATTTATGGTTCAGAGAAAAAAAAAAAAAAGTTGGATTTAACCACTTCAAGTCCGGACACTTTCACTCCCTTCCTCCCCAGGCCAATTTTCAGCGCTATCACACTTTGAATGACAATTGCGCGGTCATGCAACACTGTACCCATATGCATTTTTTAAGCATTTGTTTGAGACAGATAAAACTATTTTGGTGGTATTTATTCACCACTGGGATTTTTTTTTTTTTTTTTTTTTTACTATATAAATGAAAAAGTCCAAACATTTTGAAAAAAGGTGTTTTTCCTATAGAAATTTGGCAAATAAATAATCTTTCTTAATAAATCTTGGCCAAAATGTATTCAGTTTTCTTTTTAGTAAAAAAATAACCCAAATTAGTTTATAAACCAAAAAGTATAACATTTTTTTTACATTTTTTTTATTATTTAGGTTTTCTTTTTTTTTTTTTTTTTTTTTTTTTTACATACTGACACCCTAACAGTGCAGTGTCACCATAGTGACAATATACTACTTGTGGGGGCTTATGAAGAATTTTTTTTTTTTTTTTTTTTTTACACAGTTTGCTTTTACAGCCCTGTAAAAGCAATCATTTCTCCTCTCTGGCTGAATTCTTGGTTGCTGTGGTTGGTCACAACTTGTCACATGGTACAAGGCTGTTGTGAATAGCTGTGTACCATGTGACCTCTGTGATCATTCACAGATTTCACACGTAGTAAGCATGTTAGAAGTGACATCTTGCTTACTACTCTTCATGTGATCACTGATTGGCCAATCAGTCATCACATGATCGGGACCTCACACAGAGGTCCCGTACAATGATCGGTGTTCCGCTGTGTCTGGAGGACACAGCGGACACTGGATCGCGGTGCTTTTCGCTCCCAGGGAGCGCGCACAAGCAGGGGGCGGGGAGTCCGTTTATAAACGGCCACCCGCCCCTGCACTGCTCCCGTCCAGCCGTTTATATACACATAATCACCTCTTGCTGATGAAAGCCAACAGTGACAGAAACGGAGGGGGAATCTCCCATGTAAAGATGCCGGCTGTAACTTTTCTCATTCTATTCAGAACCAGGTAAAACCCCAAAAGTGGCTTCAGTGTAGTACCCACTTCCTGTGTGCTCAATGATGTAAATGCCCCCATAACCACACAAGGTGTAGGATTTTACTTTTCTTGTGACCACACAGGAAGGGAAGAGAAATCTCTCTGATGGAGACATGGTCCATATTAGAGAGATTTATCTTCCCTTCCTGGTCCTCTGACCCCTGCCACCAGGACTGGAAGTGAGGAGAAATGTACCAAGGGTGACACGGACAGCATAGTTACAGCACAAAACCTCCAGCCAGACATGCCTGGACTAAATCCTCTCCCCACCTCAAGGAAAAAGAAAAAAAAAATATCATCCAATGGTGGACAAAATCAGGGAGATATTTTTTCACAATAAAAAAATTGATACAAATCTGTTTCAATATATATATATATATATATATATATATATATATCCCTGGTGCCCAACCTGTGGCCCGAGGGCCACATATAGCCCATTCGTAAACGATGTGCAGCCCTTGGGCCTCAGCAGTCTGTAGTGGGAACATTGATGAAGGTAATAGCATTGATCTCTGCAAGCCTCGTGTTACATGTTCCCAGTTCTATATGGTCTGCTGCAGCATATCCCCAGGCAAACATGTAGCATGTCCGCACTCTCTGACCCTCACTTCCTCTATTAGGTCTGCAGTTTCTGACAGTCCTCCCAAGCATTACATATATTGAACATTATGTGCGGCCCCTTGGTGATGTCAGGGGCTGCATTTGTTGCACCCCTTAGCACATCAGTTGGCAACCGCAGCTATAGGTTACTGACAATCACATGGAGAAAAAAAAAAAAAAAAAAACACGATCCAAAACCTGGACGATTTATACCACCTCCCTATTGTTCTCTAAGGACTGAGGAGAGGGAAGCCAGCGGACGTGCAGGTACGGAGGGCTCCCCCCACATGTACTGCGCTGTAGGACAGCACGTGAGACAAGGCATATTCCGAGGATTTCATCACAGGACCGATTCCCCGGTGTCAGCTCAAGCCTTACACACTAGCACAGCAGCCTCTGACCAGTTCTCGGCCCACATCCCAGATAAACAATTTATACTTCTTAAATGTTCCTTGTCAACAAAAGGGCAATTCATTGGTGTTGGAACAGTCTGCGCACTTTTGGGAGGGAGTTGAGGAGCAGCTGCATCCCCGCACAATCACAGCTTCATTCATCAAACCATGTAAACAAAATCGGGATCACCAGCGTGTGCGAGGAGAAGGCAAAATAACCATCGCTCACCAGTGGTGCGTTCCGAGCATTGTCCATCATGGGCAGTGGGGCTGTGGAATACATGTAGCTAAAAAGACGCTCTATTTTTCTTAAAGGAACACCTCCCCCGTTGTCAGAGATCTAGAAAACAAGGCGTGCATTAGTTATTCATTTATTATAGATATTTACAGTGCCAATAATTTACTCAGCACATTACTGTAGATAAGGTCCCTATCTTGCATGCATACATTCTACAGCCAAGTTGTTTTGTAGAAGAGCCAAATAAAGTGGATGCAAACTTCAGACATGAAATAGGAACAAAGCATATCCCCTGTGTAGTGTGTACTGGTCTCAATCAAGAGCACCAAGTGTCATTTCTCTCAGCTGCCTCATTCCTCTGCTGTTTGCATGAGTCACTTCTGACAAGTTTTCCTGACACCAAGAGGAAAAACAGGAGTTGAGGGGCCTCAAGCACACAGCCTGTGATTGCCAGCCTCAGCTCTGTTCCTTTGTGCTGTGCAAAGGGGGGGGGGGGATAATGTCCCTTCCCTCCAATTAGCTCTCCTCACTGAGCTCTGAAGAATAACTTCATCTCTCCTTTTCTGAAAGCTCAGACAAGCTGTATAAATTTTGGACTTTGAACAGCTGTAGAGAAGAGATAGCTACAGATAAACAGTTTATGTAGGAGGATTTGTTTAATCTCGGTTTATCACATGAGACCAGTCACTTGACTAGGTATATGTACGGGTTTACAATCACTTTAGCTCTGTGTCATGCAGATAGTGTCCTGAGAGGCCTGAAAGTTAAAGTGCTAACCACCAAGAAGGGGCGGACTGACAACTCATGGGGCCCCCGGGCAATAGGGGATCATGGAGCCCCTGAATTCTTGCCCAAACTCAAAAAAGCCTATGAAAAAGGTACCAGGGGCATCTCATGGGGCCCCCTGACCCCGGGCCCTCGGGCAGTGCCTGAGTTTCCAAATGGTCAGTCCGCCCCTGCCACCAAGATAGATGAGTGTATTATATCTATCTCTTTGGCCGTATCATCCATATCCATGAACTGACCTGGCCTAAACATTTCTAATATAAATGGCTGGTATACATCATTTTTATCCATCTCTCTGGTCACATGATGAACAGGGTTCTATTCTTCTCTCCGGCGGGGCTCACAAGAAGTGGGTTGAATAGTGCATGGCATCATTCAACCTGGAATAGCAGCAGCTGGAGGATGATATTGCTGAACAGGGAGGTGAATAATGCAGCAAAAGTAGCTTTTTTTTCCCCCAGAGGCACTGGGCTATTTAGTTATTCATTTTCTACAATTCTTGGAGCTTTAAAGCCACAATCAACTTTCAATTTAAATAAGCTGAACACATTCCAAGTGCATCAAAACACAAAATGTTACAATCTGACAGTTTGTTTTCTTCAGAAAGCAGTCACAGCTTGGGGGGGGGGGGGGGGAAGGAGCCTGATCCCTGCCAGCATGCTGCCAGGAAGTATCCTTGCTCCCTGTGGGTAAGCAGTGGTCCCAATGCAAGGGTCCAACAAGCCCCTCCTGAGTCAGAGATGGAGTTCTCCAGTCAGCAGGGAGCAGAAGCTTTGCTGATTGCAGAGCTATAGGTCTGACTTAGCAGTGGATGGGCTGGATCTCTGCAGAGAGATCACTGCTTACACACAGATTACAAGGGTCCCACCATGCAGCTGCTGACAGGCAAAGGTTTACCTACTAAATCCACTATTCTGAAGCACAAGAGGAGGCCCAGTACCGTAAGGATCACAGTAAATGGTGCATTACCCAGGAGAGTTACCATCAGATAGATGAATCCAGAAGCTCCATAGAAAAAACAGCGCTGTGGTGGTGGTAATAAAAACCCCACTAGGGGGAGTATCTTTATTGGAATAAGCAATGGAACATAAGAACACTTGAGACTGTGGCTTGGAGGAAGTGCCTGGGTCAGGTGGACGGCCGTCCGTTTGGGGATGATGTGCAGTGGTGATGAATGGAGTTGAGCCTGTCAGATGCAGGGACCATGTGATCGCAGCGTCCCGGGATGATGTCACCTGTGCTTTCTCAAGTCCTGGAAAGGGAGAGGTCCTGGAAGGCCGACCCTTGGCTGGTCGGTCTCCTATAAAATGGCCGATTACCTCTCCATTTTCAGGACTTGAGAAAGCACGTGTGTGAAACATGTCATCCTGGTAACTGGCCATACCTCCCCTGCTTGCGGCAGTACGCTGGGCTTCTCCTCCGTCTCCTGGCTATCGCGGTGACATCATCCCAGGACGCTGTGATCACGTGGTCCTGCATCTGACAGGCTCAACTCCATCACCCACTGCACATCATCCCCGAGCAGACGGGCCGTCCACCTGACCCAGGCACTTCCTCCAAGCCACAGGCTCAAGTGTTCTTATGTTCCATTGCTTATTCCAATAAAGATACTCCCCCTAGTGGGGGTTTTATATTACTACCACCACAGTGTTTTTCTATGGAGCTAAAGGTTCATCTACGTAGGTTGTAGCTCCTTCAGAAAGGAAGAAGAAAAAAAAAAAAAAGACTTTGCACACCTTTAACTCTGCAAAGTACATTCCAGGTGCATTGAAGCAAAAGTGATTTTAAAAGCTGAAGGTATGAAACGTTGATCCAGCGATGTGCGGCTCTCCTAGCTTTCTCCCTCCTTACTGGCTCAGAGACAGCAGTGGGAGCTGTTGAGTATGAGCGCCCCCCCTTAGTAAGCAGCTTTGGGGGGGGGGGGGGTCACTCAATATGATGGGGGGGGGGGGGGGGGGGAGAAGAGGAGCCAGGAGCTCTGGAAGGGGACCCAACAAGAGGAGGATCTGGGCTGCTCTGTGCAAAACCACTACACAGAGCAGGCAAGTATAACATGTTATAAAAAAAAAAAAAAAAAACCTTTAGTGTCATTTTATACTAAAGATTTAAATGGACTTATGTACCACCAACACCACTAAGCGTCACTCCTGTCATTAAATGTCAAATGTCAGAGCCCCTACAGCCAATTGAATTATGGACATTTAACAGCTGACAGGTGTGGGATGCTTCATGTCGGGAGAGGCCGATGCTATGTCAGCAAAGTGGATACCTTAGAAATGTTTTAGGCCAGGTCAGGTTCGTTTAAAATAATTGCGTGTTAGCATTCTAAAGTTAATAATAACTCCACTTATTTCTGATCACGGTCATAGTAAATGTTTGCTCAGGGATCTGCCCATTAGTAAAGCTGGGCTGATAATGCACAATGTGCAGGGATATGGAACAGATGTGTTTGCCTAGTGTCATTCTTCCAGTCACTTACCTTAATTGTCAGGTCTTCTTTTCCTAGAACAATATTGACTTTAACAGATGGGAGAGACAGACTGTTTTCATGGCTCTCCACGGTGGCTCGCATGGCATTCTGCAGGGAAAAGAATATTCCTGTTTATTGTATACATACAGCGGAGCTGCATTAAGAATACTGAAAGCAAGAAACCTGCCCATGCCAAACAGACTCCACAGGGTACATATATATAAAGATTTAATATTGGTTCAACCTGGCCAAAGCTTGTGGAAACTGGAAAATCACTCAAGTACACACGGCTACTTCAGTCATCTCCGCTTCCTGCAGGGTCCTGTGCAGAGGAGCTGGCCGGATGCATTCTGAACACAGGAGGTTGCCTGCTCTATATGGGCGCCATTCATACAATGCTTTGCATTTTCTCAATGATAGCAATGTGTTTTCTGATTGGACAAGGTGGAGAATGGGATGTCACTGCCCTGCCTGTCCACCTTGTCCAATCACAGAACGCTTTGCATTCATTCAGAAAATGCAAAGCATTCAGTAAATGGTGCCCGTGTTGAGTGGCCGACTTCCTGTGTTCAGAAAGTGTCAGACTGGCCCCTGAGCACTGAACCCCGAAGCAAGTGGAGATTACGGAGTAGTGGTATCTGCTTCAGTGATTTTCAGCTTTCAGGGAAATCAGCCAGGCACAGTATACACTTAGTTTCACTAATCCAAGCTGGGCCAATGTAACTAAAACCTTTTGTGAAATTCATCTTTAACCACTTGCCTACCGGGCACTTATACCCCCTTCTTTACCAGGCCAATTTTCAGCTTTCAGTGCTGTCGCATTTTGATTGACAATTGCGCGATCATGCAAGATTGTACCCATATGAAATTTTTATAATTTTTTTCTCACAAATAGAGCTTTCTTTTGGTGGTATTTAATCACCACTGGGCACTTTACTTTTTGCACTATAAACAAAAAGTGTGCAAAAAATGTGTAAAAAAAAAAAAAAAAGTTTTTGTTTCTATTATAAAATTTTTCAAACAGGTAATTTTTCTCCTTCACTGATGTGCGATGATGAGGCAGCACTGATGGGCACTGATAGGCGGCACTAATGAGGTGTCACGGATAAGCAGCACTGATAGGTGGCACTGAATGGCATCACTGCTGGGCACTGACTGGCGGCACTGCTAGGCATTGACTGGTGCAACCGCTGGGCACTGACTGGTGGCAGCACTGCTGGGCTGCATTGATGGGCACTGGTGGGTGGCACTGGTGGGTGCACTGCCGAGCACAGGTGGGCGGAGCTAGTGGGCAGCACTGCTGGGCACAGGTGGGCAGAACTGGTGGGTGGCGCTGCTGGGCACCGATCATCAGGACACTAATCATCAGTGCCCTGATGATCGGTGCCGATCCCTGCTCTGACAACTGCTGGTTCTCGGCAGTACTTTCCTCGTGCTCCGACAGCGTGAGGAAATTGCAGCCGAGAATCGGCAATTGCATTTCCCGGTGATCAGCGTGTCATTGGACACGGCTGATCACGTGGTAAAAGGCCACTGTGATTGGCCTTTTAGCACATCACGTGATCAGCTGTGTCCGTAGGACACAGCGATCACGGAGATCGCCGGATGCGCGCCCCAGGAGAGCGCGTTCTGGGAGGACGTCATATAACGCCCTCCCAGAACTAGCCAGCTGCAGTGTAGCTGTCATTCGGCTATCTGCGGTTGGCAAGTAGTTAAATACACCATTAAAAAACAGACTACACATAGGAGCCAAATAGCAAAAGATTTCTATATCCATTCATTAAATCCTTAGATTTAAAATGGCCATACACGGAGTGAATATTGGCCAGTTCCTCATTCGTTTTCCCTGTCCGCTGCCTCCCACCTGACACCCCTCGACTGAAAAATTGAAAGGAGCAAAATGGACAATTGTCAGCAGCAGCCAATCAGATGCAGGCACCATTCATGTCTTTCGACAGATAGAGGGTCCAGCTGCCAAAATACAATAGCTGCAGTGGGACATTCATCCATCCACACCGTGTAACATGGATGGAGAAATCTGATTGTTTTCTATTCAGCACTATACGTGTATGGAGTCAGCTTTACACAGCCCAGGCAGCCTTGTAGCCAGACTTTTCTGATGCCGATAAGAAAAAAGGCTAGGTCACCTCCCTGCCCCCAGCCTGTGAATGGACAGTGGTGCAGCAGCAGCAGACTGATGAGGTCATCTTTCTGCCCTACCTTTCTGTCAGCATGTACTTTGTCAACACATGTGAACGCTAGACACCTGAATGGCTCCCAGTGCCACTCCTCCCACCTCCAGTCTGAGTGCTGCTGTACAAGCGATTACAAAAGACTGATACCAAGTCAAATTAAAAACATTTAATGAATGAGGTTTGATACATCCAGAAATACAGTCACGGTGTTTAATGCCTGGAGTTCAGTTTTAATCTGGGCTCTGAAAATACACTGAACTCAAGTGTCCTCAGTTTGGCCCTACTATGCCACTATGAACCGCCAAGTATGAAAGGCAACGCACTAAATTTAGCTGGAGGCAGCAAGTTACAGGACAGGGCATGTGAATTGTGGTGGCGTTACTCTAAGGACGATATGTGATATGGAGGGATCTGTGAAAACATCCCCGACAGCTGACAGATATGCCAATATGCAGGAGGAAATTGTACTGAGCACACAAGCCCAAAAGGTTAGCCACAAACCTGGTTAATTCCAACCAGACATACTGCATAAATTATAAATATTCCATGTACAGAGCGAAGACACAAGGATACTTCGTTTTAATCTGATTTTTAGCATATTTAGACTATGGTTATATTTAAGGTTGGACGGATGGGTATATACAGGGGTGGACTGACAACTCATGGGGCCCTGGGCAATAGGGGATCATGGGGCCCCTGTGTCCTTGCCCAAACTCAAAAGCCTATGAAATAGGTACCAGGGGCATCTCATGGGGCCCCCTACTGACCCCGGGCAGTGCCCGAGTTTTCAAATGGTCAGTCCGCCCCTGGGTATATATTTATGTGTAGTTATGATGAATTGTAATAATGCTGCAGTACAGAGTATTATGAGACATTGTATGTATACGACAAGTATTTTATTTTGCTTATTTTTATATTGTTTTATGACAGTTATTTTCAACTGAGTCTAATGAGAATAGAAAATTGCAGTCACATGGCAAAATAAAAAAAAGAAGAAGAGGGATACTTGACTTTGGTAGTTGACAAGTTACTGAGCACACAGTATACATCTACTTCAAAATATATTCTTTTCTATGTAAAAGAAAAAAAACATTACTCATTGCATCCTCACCTTGAAAAGCTCAAACAGCATGTGGTAGAGGTGAGAAGGAACATACACCATACTTATAGGCTGTCCAGGCGATTTTGCTGTTGAAAAATAAAAGGATTGATTGAAAAGATTATAAATATATGTAGAACAGGGGCGACCTGACCATTTGGAAACTCGGGCACTGCCCGAGGGCCCGGGGTCAGTAGGGGGCCCAGTGAGATGCCCCTGGTACCTTTTTCATAGCCTTTTTTGAGTTTGGAAAAGGACACAAGGGCCCCATGATCCCCTATTGCCTGGGGGCCCAATGAGTTGTCAGTCCGCCCCTGATGTAGAATATGCAATTTTATGTAATTCTAATGATCAAATGTGTACCAAGAACTGCAGAAATGACAGCACCGTGTAATCCAGTTACGTAGTCAGTAAAACAGTCACTAAATCTAACATTCAGCTTGTAGAAGGTGAATTTTGTCTTTATATCAGCTTTTTGTAATCCTCCATACAACACCAGAGAGGTGAGATGACACTGAGCCAAACAGGGATTTTTCTGCATTGCACAATGCTGTCAGTCTAATAATTTGAACACTGCTACAGGAAGGAGGAGTACAGGGATGACCTCATCAACATGCTGCTGCTCCACTGTCAAATCAGCAGGCTAGGGGTGGAGTATCAGTGACCCAGCTGTTGGGCATATCTGCGCCTTGAAGCAGGAAGCTGGCTAGGCTAAAAAAGGGTGTCTGGATCAAAAGTCTGGCTGAGCAGAATTACAAATCCTTTTAACAGAGTGTGTGTATCTATCTATATCTATCTCACACCTAAAGTTTTATGAGAAATCTGCCTTGAGATAATAAGCGTTCATTGTGCTATGTGGCATGCACTAGGTCTGGTACCTTGCCTACAAAACAGCAGTTGACCCCCCATTTTTTTTTTTATTCCGATTTCTGTTTTTAGCACTCTGTTCTTTAACTCACCATTTGACTGTTTTATCTGCAGATCAGGAGAAGCCAGATAATATTGCTCACAGAGCATTTTGGAATTCTCAAAGGCATCTGAAACATAAGAGAACCATAAATCATTTGCTGAAATGACATTTTATAATCAACAAAAATAATAAAATAAGCACAATGTAATCCCTCTCCACCAACCACCAGAGTTCAGCTTTAGAGAAATATTTATTGACTCTTAATACATCTCTATATATGTATGTTCTCAACCAGGATTTGTATTTTGCATTCTTTAATTGTATTGTTGGCTGATGAATACATGATTTCCATATTGTTCTAGATTTGTTGCAGTGTGGTTAGTTTGTTTAGATGGAATTAGAATGAATACCCCAAACTATCTTTGAACATTAGCACACAGGTCTGCTTCTACTAACCATGCACTACTTCCACTACATCGCAGTTGGGGTCGATACTTCCAATATGTTTTGGATGGGCAGGGTTGGTTCCACCATCGAAAAGAAGAGCTAAAATAAAGAATGAACAGTTAGCGTGGCCAGCTTTATATATTTATACAAACAAGACAAATATCATTGCCTAAAGTGCAGACTCCAACAGCAATCAGGAATAATAATATTTCACGGATCAGAAATGTGGATAAAAGAAAAAAAAAACAAAAAAAACAAAAAAAACAAAAAAAAAAAAAAATCGAGATGTCAGTTGGTGGCAGAAATGAGTGGCTGTTTAGGATTACGTTACACCTTGGTGCCGGTATGAGTGAACCCGTGTGCACATGGGTGGGAATGGAGTCATCCCACCCCACTGAGGACCCTGAACATGCAAGAAGCCAGGGATAAGACCGGCCCTGACATGGGAGCTCACACACACTGCATCAATGAAGCAGGAAGGGGGCGAGTATTTGCACATAGGCAGGAGTTACACCATCCCAGCCAATCAATACGGCTAAAGACCCTGCACCCAAAAGAAGAGAAGATGTTGGGTCCGGCAACAGAGCTTGCAGATGGTGCACTGCTGGAGCCAAAGTAACTGCGGACTTTGGTTCCACTTTGAATACCATGAAGTCAGCTTCATATAATCAATGAACAAGGTTGTTTCAGATTAATTATGCATAGTGAGTTCATAAAGTCAAAATGGCTCTTTCCCCCAAAAAAAATTAAAAAAAAAAAAATTAAAGGAAGGCGTATATGAATGCTCAAAATATATCAAAACCCAAAATATGACCGTCTTATACCTGCCTACTGTTAAGACTTGTTTTGCACACAGAATCAGGCACTAAAATAAAATAGTAATACTAAGCAATAAAGCCACCCCCGGGTTTCCTAGAAGGATATGCACTTTTAGCTGAAAACAAAGTAATTAAACTTTGTACTATGCTTAGTCTTGAAAACACCCTGCTGAACTCTTTACCATCCGACACAATAAGGGCCTGGTATATGTACGGATATGTAGCGTGATCCTACAGAGTGCCGATGCCATTTCCCCACCAATAAGATTTAAGCTTCTAAGGCCGTCCTTAATTTGACTGGTAGCTGAGTGGAAGTAACTAGTTCTTACATAACTAGTACACATAAATCTAGATAGATATAATATCCTATATGGCAAAGGGCATGTCGTTTTACAAAGGGGTATTGACTTGTTAGAAGGCTTAATGCCTCTTGTATTGAATTGTATTGTTGCTGTATTGTCTCCCGTTATATTGTAAAGCGCTGAGCAAACTGTTGGTGCCATATAAATCCTGTATAATAATAATAATAATAATAATAATAATAATAATAAATAATGCAGTTCTTCACCCTGTTTGAAAAAATTAAGTCAGCAGCTGCAAATACTGTAGCTGCTGACTTTTAATACATGTACACTTACCTGTACAGGAATCCAGCGCCGTCCTCACCCGAAACAGTTCTTGGCCAGTCTTTGGGGCCCCGACGCTGCCACGTTTACTGTGGGCAGTCGGCTGTGATTCCTGCACTCTGAATGGTTCAGCGGGAGGAGAACTTTCGGTGGATCTGCCGCAGCGATCCAACCCAAAGTGGGAACGGTTACCTGTCAAAACCAGGTACCTTCAACGCCACCTCCCCCCCTGAAAAAAAGTACCAAAAATAGAAGAGGTGGAGGGAGGATGGTGTTTTAGGGTGAAGTTCTGGAGTTCTGGTTTAACAGCAAATCGTGCTACATTGCCAGCAATACTAATAATTTCATTTGCAGTACAGGTGTACTCCTGGGATAAGCTGCCTAATTATAGAGGCCCATTAGGGCTACATTCAGACAGCAATTAGGATTGGAAAGTGGCATCCTTCAGCAAGAAGCAGCAGATTCCTGCAGCAGGATTTACAGGTGTATGTGAATAGCCTGTAAGCCCATACAAATTATTCACTCACTGATAGCAGGTGCATACGTTCACATGTAATTGCACATGGAGCAACTACCTGAGGTTAGAGATAGATTATTGGCCCTGGACACAGATACAGTTGCAAGAAAAAGTATGTGAACCCCTTGGGATTACATGGAGTTTTGCATGAATTGGGCATAAAATGTGCTCTGAACGTCATCTAAGTCACAGCAATAGAAGAACACAGTCTGCTGAACATAATACTACACAAACATTAGATGTTACCATGGTTTAATTGCACATAACATGTAAACATTCACAGTGCAGGGAGGAAAAAGTATGTGAGGCCCTAGCTTAATGACTTCTCCCAGAGCTAATTGGAGCCAGGAGTGAGCCAACCTTGACTCCAATCAGTGTGATGATATTGGATGTGTTGCTGACAGCTGTCCTGCCCTTAAAAAACACACACCTGTTTTGGGTTTACTGGTTTCAAGAAGCCCTGTCTGATGTGAACCATGCCTCGAAGAAAAGAGCTCTCAGAAGACCTACCATCAAGAATTGTTGACTTGCATGAAGCTGGAAAGGGTTACAAAAGTATCTCCAAAAGCCTTGATGTTCATGTGTCCACGGTAAGACAGACTGTCTACAAATGAAGAAAGTTTAGCACTGTTGCTACTCTCCCTAGGCGTGGTCGTCCTGTAAAAATGACTGCAAGAGCACAGCGCAGAATGCTGCATGAGGTAAAGAAGAATCCCAGAGTGTCAGCTAAAGACCTACAGAAATCTCTGGCACATGCTAACATTTTTGTTGACACATCTACAATAAGGAAAACATTAAACAAGAATGGAGTACATGGGAGGACACCACGGAGGAAGCCATTGCTGTCCAAAAAGAATATTGCAGCACGTTTGAAGTTTGCAAAAGAGCACCTGGATGTTCCACAGCACTACTGGCAAAATATACTGTGGACAGATGAAACCAAGATTGAGTTGTTTGGGAAGAACACACAACACTATGTGTGGAGAAAAAAAGGCACAGCACACCAACATCAAAACCTCATCCCCACTGTGAAACATGGCGGAGGGAGCATCATGGTTTGGGGCTGCTTTGCTGCCTCAGGGCCTGGACGGATTGTTGTCATTGATGGGAAAATGAATTCCAGAGTTTATCAAGACATTTTGCAGGAAAACGTACGACCATCTGTCCACCAACTGAAGCTCCGCAGAGGATGGGTGATGCAACAGGACAATGACCCGAAGCATACAAGTAATTCAACAAAACAATGGCTGCAACAGCACAGAATATGCCTTCTGGAGTGGCCCAGTCAGAGTCCTGACCTCAACCCGATTGAAATGCTGTGGCATGACCTTAAGAGAGCGATTCACACCAGACATCCCAAGAATATTGCTACACTGAAAACAGTTTTGTGAAGAGGAGTGGTCCAAAATGACTCCAGATCGTTGTGCAGGTCTGATCTGCAACTACAGGAAACGTTTGGTTGAGGTTATTGCTGCCAAAGGAGGGTCAACCAGTTATTAAGTCCAAAGGTTCACATACTTTTTCCTCCCTGCACTGTGAATGTTTACATGTTATGTGCAATTAAACCATGGCAACATCTAATGTTTGTGTAGTATTATGTTCAGCAGACTGTGTTCTTCTATTGTTGTGACTTAGATGACGTTCAGAGCACATTTTATGCCCAATTCATGCAAAACTCCATGTAATCCCAAGGGGTTCACATACTTTTTCTTGCAACTGTAGATTGCATCCAGCGCCATTCATCTTTCCCCAACTTAAATGTCTAAGACATATCCTCATGGGTTACCAATGCTTTACATAGAAATGGGGCTGTGATGCAAGAGAAGCATTTTTTGCTATAGGAACAAGGTTAAAGAAAAAAAAAAAAAAAAAAAAAAAACAATTCTGGACAGGGGCGGACTGACAACTCATGGGGCCCCCGGGCAATAGGGGATCATGGGGCCCCTGTGTCCTTGCCCAAACTCAAAAAAGCCTATGAAAAAGGTACCAGAGGCATCTCATGGGGCCCCCTACTGACCCCGGGCAGTGCCCGAGTTTCCAAATGGTCAGTCCGCCCGATTCTGGAACATCCTCTTACGGGAAAGAGGGAGCTTTGACAGTAAATTAGGGTAATGTCTTCGCACACGCTTTAATTATGGAATAAAGCGTAAAAACAATAAAAAAATTAAATTAAAAATACTTTACAAGTACCAGCAACTCAGTAAAACATGGATTTTCCTGCCCCTTAGCACTTTCAGTAATGACTCACAAAATCACTGCCATATATTCATGTTTGCAAAACAGAATCATGTGTTGTGATTCTGCTGTGATTCAGCAGTCTGGGAACGTCTCAGGCAAGCTGCAAGCAATAAAAAATGATTTGGAAGGCAATATCTGGACCACAGCATGCAGCCACATAGTTTAGCTCTTCAGTAAAGCAAAAAAGACAACTTCCATAACTACCAATTGCTCCTATGCCATTCATTCAACCCCATCCTGAGATACCGGCTTTTTCAATATGCAGCAAGCCGCTACCATTTATACAGAGATATGTGGCTCTAAGGAAACCATTACTTTAAGGGCCACGAAACAAACGTCATTAACTTTAACTAGTTACCAGTGCGCCCACAGCCAGAAGCACCTTAGAGGACTGGTCACACTCCACTGGAACGAGGAAAAAGGTAAAAATATGACTTCTTATTCCTGCAACCCCAGATATAACAACTAGTTAACCCTTTGCAGTGCAGAAGGTCCCCCTGAAAGGGTAGATTCTGTCAGATTACTGGAGTAGGGCTTTAAAAGTACTGAGCGCAATTAAACAGGAGTGTGGGACATGTGCCTAGATGGAAACAAAAAGTCAATTTTTTCATCTACAATACACGGCCATCGATCAAATGTACCGCTGGGAAACTAGGTCAGCAGTGATCTCCGGACAGAGTGTACAGATCCTTACTGTGTTGGTTAATTAGCATCCTGATGGAGATTCGGCTCATGTAGAAACGGTCTAGAAAGTACTGGACATTCTGATTGGTCACGGGATCCACCCCAAAGGCTTCTTTGTATTCGATAACCCCTTGGGCCATGGTGGGGACGACGTTGTTGTGCCGGTTCCGGATGTGGACCAGAGTCTCTGTAAAGCTGGAGGACAAACATTGGCATTTAGTGGAATTTTACAAAAAAACAAAAAAAAACTAAAAAACAAAAAAACTAAAAAAAAAAAAAGAAAAAAAACAAAACAAAACTAAATACAATATAAAATGGCAGCTGTTTAACATTTAGAGATGAGACTCCCTAGTAGATTTTAAGCTATTCCACATTTTGTATCCTTCCTCGTACCCCAACAGACTAAACTCTTCCAACTTTTAAACCCTACTTCACCCTAAAAGATTTGTAAACTTACACCTTCTGTATCCCCCCTTATACTCTTTAATTTATTTCAGGTACTTGTATAGCGCCGTCAATTTACACAGCACTTTACACATATATATTGTATATTCACATCAGTCCCTAACCCTCAAGGGGTGTACAATCTAATATCCCTAACTTACATTCATACATACACATACTAGGGGCAATGTAGATGGGAGCCAATTTACTTACCAGCATTACTTTGGAGTGTGGGAGGAAACTGGAGTTTCCGGAAGAAACCCACGCAGGCACAGCGAGAACATGCAATCTCCAGGCAGGTGGTGCCGTGGTTGGGATTTGAACCAACATCCCTAGTACTGCCAGGCAGAAGTGCCAACCATTTAGCCACTGTGCTGCCCTATTTTAATGACTGTAAGCTCCTCTCCATTCTATGTCCTCTCATGTCCCATTAGATTTTAAAATTTCAGTTCTTAGCTGAGTACGGGGCTTAGGGAGGTGGAGGTGGAGAAACAGCAGAACACAGAACTTCCCAGCTGCACAGGGAGGGCATGATATCACAAGTCTGATCATTGGAGGACAAGCAAGCTGTTCTCCCAGCACAGCTAGAAAACTGACCTTGCTGTGCTCTCATGCACATAGTCACTGAAATAGGATTTCACACAAATGAAGCAATACAAAGAGAACAGGATATTTTTGCCACAAGTACATGGTAGAACAGGCACATAGCAAGAATGTGAAATGTTGGGGTAACAATCTTTAAACCCAAATAGACTAACGTTCCCACCTTTTGAATCCTCCACATACTCTGATAGATGGTAAACCTTTCGCATTCTGTATACCTTCCTTATACCTCAACTAATTCTTAGCATATAAGGATACAGAAGGTGGAAGAGCTTACAACCGGGTTGTAAGGAAGATTCAAAAGGCTGAATGGGGCACTATTCCTTCCACTGACACCAATGGGGCACTATTCCTTCCACTGACACCAATGGGGCACTATTCCTTCCACTGACACCACTGGGGCACTATTCCTTCCACTGACACCACTGGGGCACTATTCCTTCCACTGACACCAATGGGGCACTATTCCTTCTCTTACTGACCACACTTACCCCAGTTTTTCCTTCAAACCCGCCACCCAAGTCTACATGAGAGTAAACTAGCCCTTTGATTAGAACATTTGGAATTCCCTGTCCTAGAGGACTGTACACTCACCCTTCAGCAACCTCCCTTATACCTTAATAGACCGTAGGCACATTCACATTTTCAATTACTCCCTTCTGATCAAAAGCTCTTGAAACAAATTGAGAGTCATAAAACACAGGCAGTCCCAGCATTGGGCAAATTACAGTCTACTGTATTGTGCTGCATAGTATGTACAGTATTCGTAATGGTAAAATTAAACTAAGAGCTGATAAAAAAACAAAAAACAAAACAAACAAAAACTAGGATTTTGAATCACACTATGTACCTTTACCTAGCCATTTTACATGGTCTATCTGACACTGAAAAAGGTCATGGATTACCCTGTGTCAGTATTGTGAACTTGGCTTTCAAAAACCCCTTCTTAAACCTTTCATATGACACCGCCTTGGGGAAAACAAACGGGAAGTGCTACAGCTACATGGAAACAAGTCTGTCTTGTTGTGTATACACTCCGCTTTCTCTTTCTGAACTGATCCAATCATTCGGCTGATCAGTGCACTGTTGTGACAAAGTGCCGTGACATTTCATCTCCTGCGCCTTCGGCGGTGACATTAAAAACAATTTCGTCTTAATTTGCAAAAACAAGACACTTACTCAGACAGAACCCTCTGGTCATCTGGGCACTTTTCCACAAATTCTATTAGCTCCATCAAACTCTGGATGTACCTGAAAAAGAGAAGACCTCATGAAATATGAAAAGGGGGGCAAAGCAGTGATTTAAAAAAAACAAAAAAACAAAAAAAAAAAAAAACTTAAAGGAGAACCTGTCAGAAAATTAAAACAGGAGCTGCCATTATGGACTTGTATATGAATAAGGACCCTTGCATACGGTGCTGTCTAAGAGCAGTATGTCTGTCCTGGTGTTGTAGTGCTGCAGGTAACCTATCAAAGTTTATGTCAGGCTGCGGCTGGATGGGACTGAATGCTGTACCAAGTGTATTCGGGGACAGAGCCTTGGAACACAGAAGACCTGCATTCGGGACCTTTGTCCATGAATGCACAGGACCCTAGACGTGGGTACCTCTCAGTACAGCGTTTGGTGCAGGCCAGCTGCAGCCGGCATGGATTCTGACATACTGCCTGTAGCGGGGCTGGACGCTGCTGTAGTGGATTGTGATAGACAGTCCACGTTTTATTAGATGATCAGTAAAATAACAATTTTATAGTCTTGCTACTTTCTGCTTCTTGCTCTTAAATTCCTTACTCTCAACAATCAGATATAGGTTGACAGAACAATGGATGATAATTAAGATGGCGCCTTCATCCAGAGTCTCACCCTAGGTGACTAACAAACAACCCCCATAAAAAGGGAATGATTCGTTTTGGGGACAATGATTGGAAGATATCAACACGGATGGAAGAACACGCAGAAACCCAGTGGACTTTTCACCCAATCAATGTATATGCTTTGCCTGCATCATAAGACCTATAAATGATACTGTTAGTTTCTCAATGAAACAGAATTTTAGGAAGTTGGCAAACTGCAACAGTGTCAGTGTCTTGCTTCCACGTGCACGTAATTCTATATTAATTTGGCTCACTGGTAGATCACGGTAAATGGTCTGTAGGTGACCGAGTCCAAAACACTGCACCTCTCCTTCCCAGGCGCACTAACATGCCAGAAGGTACGCACTGCTCCTAGATGACGACCAAGTGCAAGGGGCCTTAAGGGGATATTTATTTTTGGAGAGTCTTTTTTAGAAAAAGCATGCGTATAAATCAAACATCTACACACCTGGTGGTCACATACATGTTGGAGGCCAGTGATGGACCAAGTAGATAAGAAAGGATAAAGATGAGAGCCCTGACACCTCCATAAATAGGTCATCCTTACTGAGTTCGCTTTACAAAATTCTCATTTTCATTTGAAAGTCAGTCTTATGCTGGCCATACATGCACTGACAGAATACAAAGACTTCATCATAAAGCCAACATGTTTCGAGGGTCAAGAAATATCCCCCTTCATCAGGGCTTAAAATGAGAAGTAGTTATTAAAGACTGGACTAAATACAAAACAAAAGTTTTGGCTATAGATACATTGCAAGACTGATTATCAATGATTTGCTCAAGCCCAATTCTAAATAGTTCTCTTTAATGTCAGATTTTATAAGAGCAATGAGACAGCATGGCTGGGGATATACCCATGGAAAAGGGAACAGAATCTAGCAAAATCTTAAAAAAACAAAAAAAAAAAAAACCCCACAATAATGAATCAGGAAATAGGGCTATATAAACTGACCTATGAAGTCCGTGGCTTTAATAAGTTAGGACACTTACTGTTAAGCCGGCTATAGATGGATCAAATCTCAGCTGGTTCAGCAGAGACCGGCCAGAATTTGATTCATCTATGAGCAGGCTGGTTGTACTGAAGTTGATCCAATCACTTGAGTTCAGTACAACCAGCCTGGTTTTTTGCTGCAGCAGTGATCAAGGTGTTCTGCAGGACCAGGTGGTTTCCTGCAGGCAGAATACAATAGAGCTTCGGGAGAGATTTCTATTTTCAAGCCATTTTCTTTCCTTCCACCCATGGAACAATCTATGGTTTGCCTTAAGCCATCCATAGGTGGTTCGAATCTTGGCCAGCAGGTACCAGCTGAAATTCTAACCATCTATGGGCAGGCTGATTGTACTCAATTCGATTGTTGTATGACTTGGATACAAACAGCATGTTGGATTTTTACACGCAACTATAGCCACTAGCAATAAATCACTGTTCTCCCAGAAGGGACGGCACCCCTGCCTGGAGAATATAAATGGCTCAACGGAAGGTATTCCCGGTGTTGATGGGGGAATTAAACCATTTTTGTATCATCTATGGCCTGCTTTACACTGTTCCCTAGATATTATATTATTATTATACAGTATTTATAAAGCGCCGATGGTTCGCTCAGCGCTGTACATTACAGAGGGGGACAGAACATGTGACAGAACAACAACAATACAATGCAAAACATGAGGGGTTCGAGGGCCCTGCTCTTTCGAGCTTACAATCTAGGAGGGAGGGGATGGTGGCACAGGAGGAGATAGCTGTGGGGGATGGAGTGGTAGGAAGAGTGGAGGAGGTCGGCAAGTTAGCAGGGGGTGGGGTAGGCTTCCCTGAAGAGATGGGTTTTCAGGGTGCGCCTAAAGGAGAGGAGAGTAGGTGATAATCTGATGGGTTGGGGCAGGGAGTTCCAGAGGATGGGTGACACCCTGGAGAAGTCCTAGAGGTGGGCATGGGAGGAGGAGACCAGGGAACTAGAGAGAAGGAGGTCTTGTGAGGAGCGGAGTGTGCATGCTGGGTGGTACTTGGATATTAGGTCAGTGATGTAGTTCGGGGCAGTATGGAGGACAGCTTTGTACGTCAGTGTTAGGATTTTGAATTTGATCCGTTGGGCAATCGGAAACCAGTGGAGGGATTGGCAGAGGGGGGTGGCGGAGATGGAGCGATTGGAAAGGCGAATGAGTCTGGTAGCCGTATTCAGGATCGACTGAAGCGGGGATAGCCAGCGGTGAGGCAGGCCAGTGAGGAGGGAGTTGCAGTAGTCGAGTCGTGATATGATGAGGGAGTGGATGAGCTGTTTAGTGGTTTCTGGGGTTAGGAACGTGTGGATTTTGGCGATGTTGTGGAGGTGGAGTCTGCACGAGTTTGTTAAAGATTGGACTTGGGGCTGGAAGGATAGGTTGGAGTCCAGAATGACACCAAGTACTCTGGCCTGCGGGGCGAGTTTGATGGTGGCGTTGTTGGATGTGACGGAGAAGTCAATGGGGGGTGGTGTCCGGTTTGGGGGGGGGGGGGGGGAAGAGACCAGAAACTCGGTTTTGGAGAGGTTCAGTTTAAGAAAGTGGGTGTTGTAAGACCCCTGTAATGCATGTACACACCCATGTACACATGGACAAGGGACAAAATACACAGAGATGTTGTTGGCATATACGGTCTTTACACCCCGGTCACATCAAAGCCGATTTTAAAATTGTAAGACTTACAGTGGTAACGATATGACCGCTCTAATAGCGGACAATAGGGTGCGACTTGGCATACGATCTCATGGCATGCAAATCGCACTCGATGTGACCGGGGTGTTATTGATCTACTTGTGATAGGAGGAGCTCATCTTTACTGTAAATATATATTGTAGAGAATACACACTGTACACCTTTTGTGGACAAGTGGATCAAATGTCAATAGTTACATAGTCCTGTTTACATTGGGATGGACACTTCTGATGCATCTGGATGTTAGGATATGCACCCTTTGCAACATTCCATGGTTTGTTATTTGCAACCACTATTAAAAAAAAAAATAGTGTGTACAAAAATAATTTTTTTTTCCTTATTATATATATGTAATAAATAAAAAAAAGTGTGTACAAAAAAAAAAATACATACATACATACTTTTTTTTTTTTTCCTTATAAATGCCAATTTCCTTGAAGAAAGACCTGGCAAAGCATGCCACCACGGCACATGCAATTTCAATCTGCTAGCTCATATGAAGCCAGTC
Organism: Staurois parvus; assembly: GCF_062004578.1. Classification (NCBI taxonomy): domain Eukaryota; kingdom Metazoa; phylum Chordata; class Amphibia; order Anura; family Ranidae; genus Staurois; species Staurois parvus. The sequence continues at coordinate 192,724 of NW_028318948.1, forward strand.
TGCTCCTGTGAGATTTCTGGAAATGTCCCAGCTTCATTCAGAAGCTTTAGATAAGGAGTTGGGAACAAACTGTTCAGTACCACCTGTGCCCGTGTGCCAGGTTAGATATGGTCTACACTACACAAGCTGTTTACATAGAGACGGCCTCATAGCTGGGTGTGTGCCCTTATTACGCACTCCGTCATGGAACAATTCCATTCTGAATTACAGGCCAGCATTAGGAGGCGGCCAGTTCAACGAGTCTACAAAGAAAGATGAACAGTGCATGCTGGTTTATGATCACCAAGTGGTGCCAGCCTAATACAGGTTTCTTCTGACACTAGAAAATCTTTGGTTAGGAAAGCATAAAAATATTAAATAAAAAACAACAATGCTTATACCATCCCGCACGTCCCCTGTGTATTTTTAGATATGCTGCAAGTACAGGTTAGCAGTTGATCTGCCAGAAATCCATTGAGCTCCTAACTTCCTGTTTGGCCTGACAACACTGTGGGGTTATTTACTAAAACTGGAGAGTGCAAAGTCTGGAGCAGTTCCGCACAGAAACCAATCAGCTTCCAGTTTTTTTTTTGTTAAAGCTTAATTGAACAAGCTGAAGATAGAAGCTGATTGGCTACCATGGACGGCTGCACCAGAAAGACCAAGCAGCGCTGTCAACATTGCCTGCTGGACTACAGAACTCCACCTATACCTCACCCCTCTCTATAGCTATACAATACAAACAAAGAAATTCTGCTACCCTGACTACCAAGAGCCTGCGTACAGTGTGCAGAGAAAAAGGCTCTTGGGAACTGTCGTTCTGGGGCTGGTGTACCTTTCAGCCCTTGCAAGGGTTTCACAAGCCTGGTGACGTCATAGGGAGTAATAAAACAGTTTTCTTGCTACAGCACCAAGGTAACAGAAAAAACATTGCTCTAAATAGGGAGACTGATTACTCAGTGTAAAAGTATCATCAATGTCTTGTGCTGTTTATCATCATTATATAATCTGTGCCTGTTTTGCTTGGGCTATGACACTATTCTTCTGGGATCTTTGTACAGAGAATGTCTGTATTCATTTGTTACTTTTTGAATGCCATCAGATCTGCCCAGGGGCAGACTGACAACTCATGGGGCCCCCGGGCAATAGGGAATCATGGGGCCCGTATCCTTGCCCAAACTCAAAAAAGGCTATGAAAAAGGTACCAGGGGCATCTCATGGGGCCCCCTACTGACCCTGGGCCCTCGGGCAGTGCCAGAGTTTCCAAATAGTCAGTCCGCCCCTGCATCTGCCTAAACATTAAAGATTTATTTAGCGAAGGTGTCTGTCCTCCCAGTCTGAGTACAGGATAAAACAGAGGCACCACCACTCTGATAAATGTCTGGAATAAGACTTTATTTGCAATCACCAAGGAAAGGCCACCATGCTTCACAGTTCAAAGTTCTCTTCTTCAGGGCTGAATATGAGAACAGATCAAAAGCATTAAATCTGGACCAGACAGCGGCATCAGAAGGATGGGTGTTTAATAAAAATGACATTGGGGGCTTTATACCCACTGTAGTTCTCCTGCCAAAATAGAGCAAAGCCTCCAATGTGAAGACGTAAAAGAAAGTTTGGCCAAATCTTTTTTAAATCATACTTCTCTTCTGGGTCACAGGCGTGCACTTATTTCTGCTTTTCTGTGACCCAGATTCAAGTGACAGTGGGCTAAATGGTGCTGTTGGCTGACAGACACTCCAGCCTCTGGAAGGATCCCTGCAATGTTGGGATCCACCCAGATGCCCAACTGATATTCAGTTCCAGCTCTTACAGCCAAAAAGACAGTTGCGATCCCCCCCCCCCTCCTCTCCAGGACTCCAAAGCACTGGAGGGAAGAGCAGAGAGTGGTGACTGACAATCATTGCTCTCTGCTCAGAGCAGACCAAGAACTGAGTGATTAGGGGTCATGCGATTGCTCAGTTCTCAGGTTTAGAGCAGGTGGGCGGCAGCTGCAACATCACAACAATGCTGCAGTATGGAGATGAGTATGGACTTTTTTTTTTAAAACCCCAAACTTGTCTTAATTACCAGTCTTTATGATACCATTGTCTGGACAAAATGCATGTCTTTTGATCTTATTAAGGCCTTTAGAGGAACCTCTACATCCCACTGGCTCCCGCTGCTGTCAATCACGGCCAGTAAGCAAGTGAGGAGAGAGGGCAGGGGGCGGGGCCGTGGCTCTATGTGCCTTATGGACACAAAGAAGCAGCTCGGGAACAAGTGCACAGCTGTGCCCCCAGAGCAAGCAGCTTTCTCTGGAGGCACTGCTCAAGGGGGAGGAGCCAGGAGCGCCAGTGGGAACCAGAAAAGGATCAGGGCAGCTGTGCGCAAAACTACTGCACAGAGCAGGTATGTTTGATATGTTTTTATTTTATATTAAGGAAAAAGGAAGCTTTAGTTATCGCTAAGTAATCCAGAGACTATCACCACCACAAAACATCTGACTTCCATTCTGAGTGGCAGACATTTAAAACTCAAAATTCTTCAAATACATTTCTTTTTTTAGCACTTTCAAGGCTACGTGAAGATTTTCATACTGCAAGTTTGCTCTCTTTGTGCCGGACTCCGAGAAACGCAGCAGGTGTAGAAGTGTTTCTGCTCAAGCAAAACACCTTCAGAGTCATCAGTTGAGTATTTTGGATGGATGGTCTGATCTAATGAGTAACCAGAAGGTCAGAGAGGCGGTGGCTCGGAGCACCCGTGTGCCTGAACCCTGCTTGTCAAACATTAAAGGGATCTGGAAAAACAATTTACCTAGAAAAGAGTTTTGTAAGAGGCAGCAGGCCATGTCAGGTTATGTAAAGCTGAACTCCAGACAAACCGCCGAACCTGTATAAAGGAACAGACTTATCTGCCAATTAACTTGTATTTCTCTACATCTAGTCTATTGAATAAAGTGATACTAAAGGTTCAGATTTTTGTAAAATAACAAACCTGCTCTGTTCAAAAGTTTTGCACAAAGCAGCCCAGATCCTCCTGTTCTCGGGTCCACCGCTGGTGCTCCTGGTTCCTCCCCCCTGCTGAATGTCCCAAAAGCAAGCTGCTTGCTCTGGGGGCACTCGTGCGTGCTTGCTCCTGGGCCACCTGTGTGTGTCTATATGGCTCCCGCTGCTGTGTCTCAGCCAATGAGGAGGGAGATACCCAGGAGAGCCGCCGCTCTTGTGCACATCCCTGAATCAAGATCGGGCTCAGGTAAGTATTAGGAGGGGCTGAGGGGGGAAACTGCACACTAAAGGTGTTTTTTTACCTTCACGCATTCCATGCATGAAGGTCAGGGCCCTGGATAAGGGGGTAGCACCAGTCGTCCTGTATGGGGCCCAGGCCAACAGAGGGCCCAGGCAGATGGGTGAATTGGATGTGGGCAGGGAGGGTGATCGGCGTGGCCGGGGGAGCAATTACTGGAACAGATCCCCTGTATGGCTCTCCCTGCAGCAGCTGAAAGCTGCTTCTCTCTCCCCAGTGACTTTCAGCTGAAGCAGATAGTGTCAGACTGGGGATCGGTTCCAGTAATTGCCTTTTCTACTGCACGCATTACCCTCCCTGTGCGCCATACATATCCCCTACTGCCTTGGCCCCCCCTGTGTACCCCAACACCCACAGTACTGCCACCTTTCCTCCTCCCCTTCCCACCGGCAACTGCAAGCTCACAATAGGATCAATCAGGATGGAGAGTGGGGGAAGGGTCTAGTAAATGTCACATTTACCAGCCCCTTCCTTTCCTGAACACGAGTGATCAGTACTGATCACTCACTGTGTTCATTCATAACTTTAATGAATTTTTTTTGGGGGGGGCTTTCAGGTTAGCTGTATGGGGCCCCGTGGGTTTCTAACAGCAGCCCTGATGAAGGTAAAAAAAAAACCTTCAGCATGTCAAATTACTTTAAGGTCTCATTTACACTAGCATTGCCTTCAGAAGAGTGATCCACGTGGATTGCTCTTCAGAGGGTGTTTGACAGGCAGCGAAGAGAGGTTTTAACCCTTAAAAGCCCCACTCCCTTGAATAGGTCAATTTCAGCAGGCTGTACTGCCCACCAAATACAACAGAGGGGATAACTTTTGCTGCATTACAATACAAAACATTGCGTCTCAGCATGCTTCTAGCCCCATCTTGCTGCCATTGCAGCTTGGTGGAGGTGGTGGCTGTTGGGGCGCAGCAAAAATGTGGCTAAACCCAGTGTTTTACCCCCCCCCCCCCCCCCAGCAAATGCAAGTGTAAACAAGACCATACAGCCCTACCACACAGCACAGCCAGCCTAATGACTATTTTTCAATCCTGCAATTAAGTAACACTGCTGGGTCACAGCCTTGTGGATGGACAGTGGCAGAGCAGCAACAGACTTCATAAAATCAGCTCTTTGTCCTCTCCCACTGTCAGCAAACTCCCTGTGAACACGTGTGAATAAAGCATACCTGAATGCTATTGCTCTGGGCTCTCCTATTCCTTCTGCATTGAACTGTATTGTAATTGCACTGCCCCCCCCCCCCTTATATTGTGAAGCACTGCGTAAACTACCGGCGCTATATAAATCCTGTATTATTATTATAGCAAGAATTAAAAAGAAAAAATATATAAATGTTAATAAAATATTAATTATTATTAATAAATAATAATGTTATAATTAATAATAATAAATTATTGGTACCCCTCCTACTCACAGTCAGAGAACTGCTGAAGAGGATTACAAGTGGCTAAAATATATATATATATATATATATATATATATATATATATATATATATATATATATATATATATATATAATTTTTTTTTTTTTTTAATCATTTACGGAGTATTTTCCTCATCACTGCTGGGAGCTTAGCAATGGCCAGCTCAGAGGTTCCCATTAAACCAGAACTCTCCTTTAGGAAATTCTAGTTGCTTGGCTTTAATGCGGACTCCTCTGTGCTTTCTCTAGCGTGTTTCACCACCCTATTGAGTCTGACAGAGTCAGTGTCTGTTGAGCAGCCTTAGCCATTTACTGACCATTGGACATAAGCAGAATGTGATGGGACAGCCGGGGCTGGGGCATGCACCCTCAAGTTACTCACCAGCTCTGCACAAGCTGAACAGACGGGGTCCCCAGCAGGGGATCTGGGAGGATGTAGATCTCACGCATGATATTGGCCAGCCTCACCGGTAACTCCTGCCGCAGGAAGACAAAGGAGGTCTTCTCACATCCATTGGCAGATCCTACAGAAATAGAAAACAAATAGGCTTTAATATGTTTAAAGATGTTAACATGCACCTACATATCAAAAGTGTATGTAAACCCAAAAAGAAATAACATAATATATTGCAGCTTACCAGTCCGTAGACGTGGTGACTGTATTAGTTTTCTTTTCCCAAGTCCCCCCCCCCCACCCTTTACATTTTAACCTGCTGATCCTGCCAGTAACACTCGTTCTCCAGAGTGACAACGCTCACTCCTGCACTTTATCTAAGGAGGAGCAGCATGATTACCCTAGAATAGGAAATGTGTTGGGACTACACTTCTCATCTCAATAACATGGGGGAACCTGTTCTGTAGTCCACAGAGGGAGCAGAGAACACGGATAACTGGCATCAAAGGAGTTTTTGAGCTCGCTGGATTTTTAGAGGGATCATATTATTAATCTTCTTATATAGGATTTATATAGCACCAATAGTTTGCACAACAATTTACAATATAAAGGGGGACAGTACAATTATAATACAGTTCAATACAGAAGGAATAGGAGGGGCCGGCTCATGGAGCTTACAGTCTAAAGGAAGGGGGAGGTGACACAAAAGGCGATAGCTGTGGGGGATGATCTGATGGAGGTGACTCAAGTACAGTTCTTAGGTGGGGGTGGGGTAAGCTCCCCTGAATAAGTACGTTTTCAAAGATCACCTAAAGGCAGACAGGGTGGGGTCTGACCGGACATACTGTGGTAGGGAGTTCCAGAGAATGGGAGAGGTTCTGGAGAACTCCTGGAGGGAAGCATTGAAGGAGGACTTTTTTCCCCACTTATCAAACGGATACAAAACCCCTCCAATGGTATATTTCACAGACCAAAAGTGAGGAAATTACAATGAGAATATCTGACGAATGATCTCAGTTTTTCTTTTTTTTTTTTTTTAATGCTAGTCTCCATATTGATAATGAAAAGGTTAGCAAGATTCTTGTATGACAAAATAAAAATTCGGAAGTGATGTAATGTATTTGTATCGTATTTGCGGACGAAGACTGTACTGAATAAACAAAAATCGTACAAGAAAAATGTTTGTGCTTGTCCCTTCGAATAATTTTGGACCAAAGCTGCGCACAAACGATCAGATTATCATACGCTCACTTAGAAATTGGTATTTTTCATCGAATTTTCTGATCATGTGTCCTAGGCTTTAGGTTCTACATACAAACAAGTGTAACTTACCATCTATAGACCTCTTAATACATCTCCTTACAAATGTAGATCTCTCTATCTCTTTGTAAACCAGAAACTATATATATATATTCTGGTTTACAAAGAGATATATATAGTTTCTGGTTTACAAAGAGATATATATAGTTTCTGGTTTACAAAGAGATATATATCTCTCTGGTTTACAAAGAGATATATATCTCTCTGGTTTACAAAGAGATATATATCTCTCTATCTCTTTGTAAACCAAAAAATATATTACACACACACACACTATATTTTCTGGTTTACAAAGAGCATCATCTCATACGGTATGATATGGAACTCTGGAAAATCTGGATAACAGCAAATTCCTGGAGATCCCTTCATACAACATGGCCTTGGAAGTCAGAGCTGCACTTACAACCGCTGTCCAAACTTCACCCAGATAAGGCGTCAGCCGAGTGTGTCCAGGGCAGGGACTGAATGCCTACAAACTACACTTCATTTAATCACATCTGTTGCTTTAGAGCTTCAGTTCACATACCAATTATTCATGCCAAGTCCATCTCCAACAAGGGTAATCCAGACTAATTAAATTCATAAGCAGAGGCATATCAAACCTAGTGAGAAGTACACATCAAAATAATCAGTATATCCAAAGCTGTGAAATTAAATGCAGATCCTGAATTGTCCTGTAGAAGTCGAGCTAGGTCTTGCCCAAATTTCTGCCTCATCCTCTCAATTTGTCCTTCAATATAATAGGTGGCCTAAATGATAAATCGGGTGTGCTTTGTTTACTTTACTTGGTATGTCCCTCTGGCCCCCCCCTTCTATCTTTGGTTAAACACCCTTGCCTCTACTGCTCAGTTAGTTTCACTTTCGAACCAGAAAGTTCTTAGAAAAGTTGTTTTCTTAGTCCTCATGCACACGGGACGTTTATACAGCGGCTGTTTTTGGCTTTTGACGTTTTTTTCTACAGCTAGTAAACCCCCCAGCATGTTATCCTAGGTGTCCATGCACGCATGGACTGTAAAAAACGTTTTTATGGCTGGGGCGGTTTTTGGATGAAAAAAAAAAAAAAAAGAAAAAAAAAAGACCCAGGATTAGTGGGTTTCTAGGAGGAGCTGTAATAACGCTCTAAGGCTGAAAAACGCGGTAAAATGCTGCAAACCGGCATTTTTGAACCGTCTAAAAAACACCAAAAAAATGCAAACGCAGAAAAGTGCCACTAATTTTTTTGTCAAAAAAATGCTAAAAAAAAAGCTAAAAAAAAAAAAAGAAAAAAAAAAGGGAAACATGGAAAAATGCTGCTAAACGCGAATGCAAAAATGCTTAAAAAAAAAAAACAAAAAAGCTGAAAAACCCACATTTTAAACGTGACTTTACACAGCTAACGTTATCAAAACACCCCATGTGCATGGTCTCTTACACTTTAACCTCCCTAGTGGTCTGATTATGTCCATATTTCTGTGCTCAAAGCGGTACGTTTTTTTGCATGGAAATATGTATTTTTTTTTATTGTAGGCCTGTAATTTTTAGGAAAAACTCACTGAAATCTGTCCGAACAAGAGTCTAGTAAACATCACGGGTATGAAAACTTGAAACACAAAATCATAAATTATTATAGAATCATAAAAACATTATAATAAATTTATTTCAATAATATAATCAAACCAAAAACACTGAAATTTGAAATAGAGCGCCAAGTTCGCACATCACTGAGCAAAGTTGCAGAATCGTTTTCAGCGTCTGATGAGGAATTTCCCCCACAAATCATTATCACTCAATTCTGCAAGTGGTTCTGATTTACTATCGCTGTTCTCTAGCCGGTCTAAAACCGCTTGACCTAAAGGGACGCTTTTTGGACGCCATGGACGTTTCTCAGTTTCCAGGCAGAAAGAACAGTAAAAATGCAGGCAGGGCGCCGGACAAAGCACTCGGGACAAAATGTATGTGAAATCGTTTGATACAGTAATGTAATACTATGTGATTTTAGTGAATGTCACTTTTTGTCATTTTCAAATTTCCCGCTGCTCTGTCCCTGTTCCTCCCGACGTCGCAGGGGACTGAATCCGGAAGACAGATGCCGGCATCCGCCGGATTACATTACAGGGGACACTGCAGAGGGGACATCGCGGGAGCGCAGGACAAGGTAAGAGAAGAACAGACCCCGGAGCAGCGCCGCATGGTAAGCCCGAGTGTAGCTTGGGCTTACCACTTTTGGTACTGAAACTTTACCCCGAGCTACACTCGGGAATACTGCCAGGGAAGCTACCAGACTGAAAAAGATACTCTGTACATCACCTATCTGAAGTAAAAGTGCGCAAAATTCAACTTGCATACCTTAGGCCAGGTTCACACTTGAACGCGATTATTACTATTTTACTGGATTTATATAGCGCCAACAGTTTGCGCAGCACTTTACAAAATGAAGTCAGACATTACAGATAAAATACAATTTGGTACAAAAGGAATCTGAGGGCCCGGCTCGTTAGAGCTTCCAATCTAAGAGAGGGATGCAGGAAACCCACAATTTGTGCACATTTCCTGCACCACATGCAAAATGCACTGCATTTCTGATCTGCAATGGGTGTCAAGTTAATGACATCCCAAATGCAGGTCGCAAATGCAGTGCGTTTGCCTGCATCGGATCACGTTACAAAAGTACTATGCCATCCAGTTGCGGTGTACTTGGCGCAAAACAGTGCAATTTGAGCACATTCAAAATAAAATGGGCTCAACTCGCACCGCAGTGAATCACAAGCAAATTGCACAGGAGTGGCAGAACGTTCCTGTGCGATTCATAGTGTGAACTGGGGCTTAAGCTGTATTGTTGCTGTATTGTCTCCCGTTATATTGTAAAGCTCTGAGCAAACTGTTGGCACCATATAAATCCTGTATAATAATAATAATAATTAATAAAGAGTAAGGCTCCATGCACACTGTTTTTTTAGCTAACAAAACACTGGACAAAAAATGCTGGTAATACAGTTTTAGTAGTGTCAGCATTTTTTTAGTGTTTTCACAGTACATGTTAAAAATAAAAAACCTGCTGTTAGGAGTATTTTAGTAGCTTTAAGGAGTGCTTAGCATTTTTTCTGCTGGGGAAAAAGAAAAAAAAAAAAAAAAACTCTACAAAAAGCAATTTTTTTTTTGTTCCTAGATGCCGATGCTCAAAAAATGCTAATGGACTAAAGTGTACATAGACACATCCAATAACACTATTTAGCTTCCAGGAGCTTAAAAAAAAACGCTAGTGTGCATGGAGCCTTAACCTGACTAGATTCTGCCAGGTCAGCAAGTGTCCATACCGTCCACACAGACTGGGTGTAAGAAGGTTCATCATTGCATATATTGGCATTTATAAAAAGAACATAAGAAAACTCGAAAGGTGGTAGACAGTGGGGTCAGCTTAAACGTTTAAAGAGAAAAAATTTGAGATTTGCATATAGCCTACCGATACTTCCCTAATCTAATGACTTGTGGACTTGGGGTTATACACTGCAGACTGCCTGTGTGTTGTAACCTGGGACAATCATATTGGGCCTGTTTATGTAAATGTTAATGTTAGATAAGGCCGACATACAGAACAGACTTTTCCTGGAAGCATAGCGGACCTCAACTCCCGCTGAGGACTATACCTGACTAAGGGGATTTTAGTTGCATAATTGCACAGTTTTCATTGAGCAAAGATTGCACCTTATCTATGTTTATTCTCCATATTGTGGATCAAAAGGTGTAGCCGCTGTTAGGCTGTTTTGGTCCCTGCACTTGCTGCATAGAAGGCATCAGCCTGCAGGGTCATTTTGTTGTGATGTCCCCAGTCTCTGACCATCTCCTGCAAAACTATAACTATGTATGCTCACTTATTAAGGCTTCAGTATCCAAGCCTAACTCAGCCTTGCAGCTAGGGTACCATGGAATGCTAGGATTCCTCCAGAGGTTAAGGGGCATTCTTTCCACTGACCACCAAGAAAAAGAGCATTCTTCCCAATGATCACCAATGTAATTCGGCCCGTCTCACATTGACCGCCAACGCAAGGGGCGCCCTTGCCACTGCCCGCCAACGCAAGGGGCGCCCTTGCCACTGCCCGCCAACGCAAGGGGCGCCCTTGCCACTGCCCGCCAACGCAAGGGGCGCCCTTGCCACTGCCCGCCAACGCAAGGGGCGCCCTTGCCACTGCCCGCCAACGCAAGGGGCGCCCTTGCCACTGGCCGCCAACGCAAGGGGCGCTCTTGCCACTGGCCGCCAACGCAAGGGGCGCTCTTGCCACTGGCCGCCAACGCAAGGGGCGCTCTTGCCACTGGCCGCCAACGCAAGGGGCGCTCTTGCCACTGGCCGCCAACGCAAGGGGCGCTCTTGCCACTGGCCGCCAAAGCAAGGGGCGCTCTTGCCACTGGCCGCCAACGCAAGGGGCGCTCTTGCCACTGGCCGCCAACGCAAGGAACATTCTTGCCACTGACCACTAACGTAAAGAAAGCTCTTGCCACTGACTGCCAACATAAGGAACATTCTTGTCATTGACTGCCAATGCAAGGAGCATTCTTCCCACTGACCGCCAGAGTAAGGAACATTCTGCCCATTGACCACCAACATAGGGAGCATTCTTCCCACTAACCAACAATGTAATGGGGCCTACTGACCACTAATATGAGGAATATACTTCTCAATGACCATCAATGTAAGGAGCATTCTTCCACCACACTAAACTGTAGATATGATGAATACCTGAGGTTCCTTGGGACTGTAAGTCAAGGGTTCATCGAGGTTGGTCTAACCCATCAACTTGAGATTCAGGTGGCCTGACTTTTAAACACAATCACCCTGCCCCTGGAAAGGGACTGCCCAACCTTAATTCAACACTAAATAATGGAATTTAGCATCCTCCTTAAAGATTAGTGGTCTCCTATTGATGATCGCCACAAAATGCTGCTTGGCTGTCATGCTGATCCTCTAGTTTGTGAAGGAAGCTCAGCTGCTAGTGCTGTCATGCATTCATGATAGGTGTGCTTATTGAAAGGACCATCACCATACACAATGGTGTATAGTGTGTGGTGGAACGCTCATTGGTGATAATGCATCACTTATAGCTGTTGACTCAAAATGACCGGGAATGCACTGGTAGGAATAACAAATCTTTTTTGCATTTCTTCCAGGGGTTAAAGGTCAGCTGAAGATAGCAGGCTCTCATATCTGAACTGCAACCTTATGGGATGTGAACGTTTTTATCAAATGCATAGCACTGGATTTGAACTCTGATCTCGCTTATCTCCGGTCAGTTCTTACACTTGTGAACCAGAACAGTTTACGTAAATGGTTTCGACAGCCGGATGAGCATCTCAGACAGTGAGGTAGAATCTGTGGTGCTCAGCAATATAAAACAAATCACTACAGATGTGTGAAACTTTAAAAGGGCCAAGATCACTTTCTAGTGGTCAGACTCAGGGCAGAGGCTAGATTCTTGTATCCACATCTTTAGGGGCTAAATAAAGGGGCTACCTCGAAATATTCACACCTGAGAACTGAAGGAGAGGAATTAAAACTATACACTTTGTTTATTTTTATTATGTTCATGTTAAAATAACTTAATGGGACCAATTGCTTTGTAACATGGATGAGGTCCCTTTTGACTCTATGGAGCATTCGATTTCAGCTCTTTTACATCCCATCCTTCCGGGGACCCCTGAATTGAGGGGGTTGAAGAGAATGATTCTATTTGACCCGGTGTACAATGCCTGTGCATGAAATAGATCATTTTCTTCCTTTATGGTCTTCTGCACTACCAGGGAGCTGTGAGGTGTCTGGCATCTGGGTAGTAGTTGTGTTCTGAGTTCTAAGCTCACCAAGGACACCAACTATGAAGAGTTTACATGTTCCCCGTGTTTGGGTGGGTTTCCTCCTACAAACTAAAAAGCAGCTGATCAGCAGACTTCCAACCAGACTGGCCCCACAGTACAGTTTGGTAAAGCTAGTAGCGGATAGTCATGTACAACTGGACGGCCCAGTGAGCGTCAGGAAGATATCCCAGCATTTACACCTACATGGTTAACCCAATAACCTTTATCCAATCACCATTTAACAGGTCAAGGCAAGTGTTGATTGTCCAAGAACATGATGGTAGAGGTGATAACATCTTGCTCTTACATAATCCCAATTCCATGGTGCCATGAAGTCTGGGATAGCTGATAATTGTACAAGTTAACAGGGCTGAAAGTGTGATGTTCCTGACAATCATTACAATCAATCAAGGAAGGAGCTAGACAATGGAAGAAATGTCTTCAGCACTACAGACCAAGTGCACTTGAATGTGATTGATGCAGATCCTGAACCATGGTAGGCCAACAGACTAACGCAGGCCATAGATCATGCGATTTTCTTATCTGCAACCATGGGTCACAGGAAAAAATAGCTTGATTTTCCCATCAACACTGAGGGAAATCCCTCCTGCAGAGCCATTGGGGTTGCTTTACTAAAGGCAAAGTCTATGCACTGCAAGTGCAGTTGCTCTAGATCTGAGGGGAATGCAAGGAAAATAAATAAAAAAAAAAAAAAGCCCAAACTCTAGAAATCAGCAGCGTTTGCCTTCATTTCAGAGCTTCCCCTCAGATCTAGAACAACTGCACTCGAAGTAGACAGAGTATTTGCCTTTAGTAAATCCACCCCAATGTGTTCTCCCAGCGGGGCTATGGCCACTGCCAGTAATCGCATACTAGAAATCAGACATGCTGGCTGTACCCAAGTCGATCGATGGCCTGACGGGTACAAACAGCCTGCCCATGCATGGATCGAATCTCAGCCGGTTCCTGCTGAACAGGCCAAGATACAAACCATCTATTGCCAGCTTAGGCTTGAATATTGAGGATGGAAAGACTAGAACGTTCTGATTGTTTTCTTAAGGAATTGGATAGTGGGGAAGGCGCGGATCTTATATCTGGTTCTTACTGCTCTCTGGGCTGTGAGATTCCTCTTCACGTCCTGTCCTGGAGGCACAACAGCAACGGAGTGGAAACCTCTCCTAAGTGAGGGGAAATCCCACATCACATCATCAGTCTGTATATGCAGTAAAGCATGCTTGTTATACTCACTGTGGAACCTAAGGGGTTAATCCTCTGCAGTGTGTAAAAAGTATGTTTGATCCCGACTAATCTGATCCTCCCCTTCAAGTGTCCCCCTCTTATCTTCTGATAAGACAGTGTGGATACACTCTGAACATGCTCAGTTTGGTTTGTAGTGCTAGAGAGGTGTTTTTTTGGGGGGGGTTTCTTGGGAGAGTGCATGTGATCAGCACAGGGCCAATCAGCACTCTAACTTCTGATGAGAAAAGGTATTTAGCAGTTTATATTTACTAAAATAATTGCATTTCCATGTTGTGTGTACTGTGGGGCACCGGATATAGTGAATGCAGGGTCCGGGGGACACCGGATATAGTGAATGCAGGGTCCGGGGGACACCGGATATAGTGAATGCAGGGTCCTGGGAGACCGGATATAGTGAATGCAGGGTCCTGCGTTTAGCTCTTTATCAAGATCTTTTCCCACCACCTTGATAAAGAGTGTTCACGTGCCTTTAAAACACTGGTGATTTGTACAGATACGGGACATCAGGCAAGTGTCTCCCTGGATTTCATGTTGGTGTGCTGGCTATTTCCTACATTCAGATCTGTATGGTGCCAACATTTAACTGCACACCCACCCATAGAAGTGCATCTACACAAATCTTGTGCGAGAGGGTTTGATGTGCTGCAAGCCAATAAATACTTGACAAAGGCTCCAACCCTTTTTCATTTCCCTCAAAACTATTAAAAAAATGGAGGGGGGGGGGGGGGAAGGTTTTGGCTAGAGGTCTGCTTTAAAGTCAGAATGGTATAAAACAGCTTCCGACTTGGTGTCATAAGGAATGTACGTTTCTCCTTTTGCGGTTTAATGGAGGGATCTGGAAGGATCACACAACTTGGGCTATTAAATTACAAGGCAGACCTCTTGTAAACAAGCTACGCAAAACATACAGAGGTTCATTTATCACAACAAGGACATTCAGATAACTGCGGCAGCTGCAAAACACATCTGCTGTTTTTCAGCGAGCTGTATTCCCTAGAATACTTGGTTTGGACTACTGGCGAAATGTCAAGTCATTCCGCAGACATCAGACTAGAGAACAACTGCCCAAAAGTTTTCTAAGAAATATAGAGAAACAGAACACGCCAGAACTCATAATTACACCCATACTTCTTATGACATTAACAGAATTTGTCACAAAGTAAAACCCCTGAAGAATTAGGCTGTGATAGGAGCAGTCGCTCTAAAGCCAGCCATAGATTGATCGAATCGCAGCTAGTTCAGCTGAGATTCGCTTCATCTATGGGCAGGCTGGTTGCACTGAAATTGGTCTATCAATTCATTTCAGTACAACCAGCCTGTAATCTATGGGCTGTTTAACCACTTCCAGTCCGGACACTTTTACCCCCTTCCTGTCCAGGCCAATTTTCAGTTTTCAGCGCTATCACACTTTGAATGACAATTGTGCGGTCATGCAACACTGTACCCATATTAATTTTTTAGCATTTTTTTGAGACAGATAAAACTTTATTTTGGTGGTATTTATTCACCACTGGGATTTTTTTTTTTTGCTATCTAAATGAAAAAGTCCAACAATTTTGAAAATAAGTGTTTTCCTTATGAAAATTTACAAATAAATAATTTCTTCATAAATCTTGGCCAAAATGTATTCAGTTATCTTTTTAGTAAAAAAAAAAAAAAAAAAAAAAAAAAAAAAAAAAAAAATAACCCAAATTAGTTTAGAACCAAAATATATAATTTTTCAAAGATTTTACATTTTTATATTATTTGTTTTACATACTGTCACCCTAGCAGTACAGTGTCACCATAGTGACACTGTACTACCTGTGGGGGGGTGATGACGATTTTTTTTTTTTTTCTACACTGATTGCTTTTACACCCATAAAGGCTGTAAAAGCAATAATTTCTCTTTCTCTCTATCTGCATTCCTGCAGCCATTGAGAAATACTGCGTGAGCTGTGATTGGTCACAGCTTGTCACATGGTACAAGGCTGTTGTGAATAGCCTTGTACCATCTGACCTGATCATTCACAGATTTCACACATAGTAAGAAATGATGTCAGAAGTGACATATTGCTTACTACTCTTCATGTGATCACTGACTGGTCAATCAGTGATCACATGATCGGGACCTCACACAAAAGTCCCGTACAACAATCAGTGCTCCACTGTGTCCGGAGGACGCAGCAGGCACCGGATTGCGGTGCTGCGTGCTCCAAGGGAGCGCGCACAAGCAGAGAGGACGTTTATAAATGGCCACCCGCTCCTGCACTGCTCCCGTCCGGCCATGTATATACATGAGCTGGACGGGAAGTGGTTAACCTATATAATTGTCCAGGGGTCAGGGAAGCTCATCTATTCTTCTATTGCTGCCCTGGAACTAGGATGTCACATTTGAAAGAATGTCGCTTTTGAGAATGCAATATCAAATGGGTGTTTTGTGACAAGGTCTCCAAGAATGTCACTTTTTGGAATGCAAGTAATGCATAGGATTATTTGCAAAGTTATATTTTCACTTGTAAAAATAAGAGATGGTTACATAACTGCAGGGTGGGATGAAGGATTACATAACAAATCTGTTTTCTTTCGAAAGGTGAACAACCGAAGGTGTGGATAGCACAACCCTATGGGAGTTTAATCAATAGAACAGACGTAAGAAGCAAAGAAAAAAAAAAAATTCAGGGTCAGAGTGCTGATTTCTAGATCTACTTAAAGTTAGCCGGAAAAAAAACTATACTCCTCAGCCTCTACATTCTGCCACTGGGAAGAGAGGAAATAGTACTTTTGGGTATGAGGAGCATGTGAGTCAAAAGGAGAAGTTCACCTTAAGGCCCCTTTCACATGGGTGTACAGTTTTTTTTTTTATCAGTTTACATCAGTTTATCATCCGTTTACATACTTTTTTTTTTTAATGGAAGAAAAATAGGGTATTCTTCTGTTAAAAAAAAAAAAACAACAACATGGATGTTAACGGATGCAGACATTAACAGATGTAAACAGATTATCCATTTACATCCGCTAGTCCATAAAAATACATGGGTGTCCGTTTTTCATCCATAAACGGACAGATAAAAAACAGACATACGGAACACCTGTGTGAAAGGGGCCTTAGGAGCATGTTGCATCCATATATGCTTTAGGGGGCAGACTTTTATATGGGTACCCGCTCCCACAATTCTCATCTGGGTGAGCATTGCGTTCCCTGCACCCCCGACCCCCTCCCTCCCTTCCCCACCTCACAGCCTCCTGTGAAACATCACCTGTCCCAGGAGGTTGCAGGGACAGTCACATAGCGTCAGGTAAGACTGTTCATTTGCAGCAAGTTCCTCAGTTAGATGCAGCAAGCTACGATATCCAAGATGGCGGTGCTTGGGACCCACGTCCTTAAGATCCACCAGCTGCAGGAAGACAGTGCTGGACCCCAGGCACTGGTAAGTACCTTATTTTTTTAAAAAAGTCAGCAGCTACAGTATTTGTAATCCAAATCATTAGGATATTCTAACTTTCTTTTTAAATAAAATCTACACAGGGGCTTCCAAAATCCCAAATAAATTACAAGAAATAGGTAAATTAAAGTAGCTGTAAAGGCTTCTACTTTTTAATTTAAAAGTGATATTAAAAGACAAGTTTAAGAAAAAAAAAAAAAAAAAAAAAAAACACAGAACGACAACATCTAATGGCAGTGGCTTTGCACAGAGCAGCCCTGATCCTCCTCTTTTCAGGTCCCCCACCGGTGCTCCTGGCTACTCCTTCCTGCCAAGTACCACCATGAGCAAGTAGGCTCTGGTGAAGAAGAGATCGCTCCTCGAATTGCATCAGTATTTCCAAGTATCCTTTTCACATGTGGGACTTGTGTACCTTTTCAGACCATGGACCATTGTTGGTCATGATATGCCTCTTTGCATTTGTGAGTATACATCTACTATTTTTTACAATTAAAGTTTTTATTGAGGTAATGCGAAAGATTGTGTGCCCCCTTTTCTTATTTTCCAGTAAGCAGCTTATGGTGGCACCCAAGCAGGCTTGCTCCCGAGCTGCTGCTCTGCGTGTACATTCACGCACAGAGCCACAGCTCGGGCCCCACCCCCTCTCTCTCCTCATTGGCTCAATGGCTGTGATTGATGAGGAGGAGGGAAGAGACCCCGGAGAGCCAAAGCTCTCGAGCACATCACTGGATTGTGATGGGGCTCAGATAAGCATAAGGGGGGGGGGGGGGGGGCTAGGAGAAGCTGCTGCACACAGAAGTATTTTCACCTTCATGCATAAAAGGTAAAAAGCCTTGATCCTTTACAACCACTTTAATAATGCATCGTCTGAATTAAGGTAAAAATCCTTTACGAGCCGCTACCTTCCCCCCCCCCCCCCCCAACTCCCGTCAATACTTACTGGAGCCAGATTCCAGTCTGGCACTGCTCTCTCTCTCATCACTGAACTCAGTGAAAGCGGTGGGAGTAATTGGCTCCTGCTGCTGTCAATCAAATCCAGTGACGAGGGAGTGCGGGGCGGTGCTGAGCTGCACTGGGTGTTTGTCAATAGACACACATAGCTTGGCTAAGGATTGAGTCTGCACGAGTGGGGGCAATCAGGAGGGGAAAGAACCAGCAGAGCCAGCAGGGGACCCCAGACGAGGAGGATCGGGGCTGCTCTGTGCAAAACCATTACACAGAGCAGGTAATTGTAACATTCTTTAAATGCACACAAAAAAACAGACTTTACAATGAAACTATTGCACTTCTTTATGCTGCAGAAAATTAAATAAGGTTGAAATAGAGAAAAAAAAGGAAATATTTTGGGGCAATCAATGAAAAACAAGTTGTGTGAATGTAATCCCAGTATCATGGCTGGTATCGAGTATCTCTTGTTAAGTAATGAACAAATGCCAGCACCCAGAGAGAGACTTGTTTACTCCACAAAGAGTGGGAAAAAAAAAAGTTTGGCGTAGAGGAAGCTCCAGGTATAGCAACTGAAGCAAAAAGAGAAAAACAACCTGTGTGAGCAGAACATGCTGAGACAGCGACGAGGTCCCCGCTCTACACCCAGCAAACAGACTGGAACAAATACATCCTTCTTTCATCTATGGAAGGTTCCGGAAAAGATACAAAAACAACTTTAAACCTAAAAACATAGGACTGTGCTTAGAGTCCCTCTATGAACAGCTGGATACAATGTAACACCCAAGTATTCATTTGTACATCGATTAGCAGTGTGTAACGATATATTGTTGCAGTCAAGGGACATTCAATGAGGGACATTTATCTGCTCATTCACACTCGCCATACGCATGTATCTGCTCATTCACACTCGCCATACGCATGTATCTGCTCATTCACACTCGCCATACGCATGTATCTGCTCATTCACACTCGCCATACGCATGTATCTGCTCATTCACACTCGCCATACGCATGTATCTGCTCATTCACACTCGCCATACGCATGTATCTGCTCATTCACACTCGCCATACGCATGTATCTGCTCATTCACACTCGCCATACGCATGTATCTGCTCATTCACACTCGCCATACGCATGTATCTGCTCATTCACACTCGCCATGCGCATTTATCTGCTCATTCACACTCGCCATGCACATTTATCTGCTCATTCACACTCGCCATGCACATTTATCTGCTCATTCACACTCGCCATGCACATTTATCTGCTCATTCACACTCGCCATGCACATTTATCTGCTCATTCACACTCGCCATGCACATTTATCTGCTCATTCACACTCGCCATGCACATTTATCTGCTCATTCACACTCGCCATGCACATTTATCTGCTCATTCACTCGCCATACACATTTATCTGCTCATTCACTCGCCATACACATTTATCTGCTCATTCAATTCCGATATAACTAAGACCGTGTAATAGGAGGAACTCTGAAACGGGCTATTAATATACTTTGACCCGAGCCTCTTTCTAGGTCAGGTTAGGAAGATCAGAAGAGCTGCGGTTTTCGAGGGACTATAAGGTACAGCACACCTCTTGCTGTGAGGGCATGCCGATATCTGTAATGCCCCTGCAGCCAAAGGGTTGCAAGTAACACGCAGGAGTTAAGCTGGCCACATGCGACACAATCTGATTGTACAATCTCCTTAACATCTTCTTTAGCCCCCAATGTGATTTTTCATGCGATTTGACAATATAATAATTGCATAACAAATTACCCCTTTTTTGTGCCTATAGAACCGTTCAAAATCAGGGCGACTGACTTTTGAAAAGGTTCCTGTAGTATTTTTGGTCATTTCATTCACGACTTACATTGATATCTGTGCATGAAGTCACAGAGATGCCGGCAAGCTGCACACAAAATCGCACTGATCGGCGGCTTTGAAATCAAAGTAGCGCAATTTCAAAGCCGCATTTGGTGTGAACCAGGGCTTAGAGCTGATCCACACTAGAGGTAGAGAGGCGGCAAATCTCAGCATTTTTAATCGCCCTCCGAAATGCTCTCCCTTTAGCGGCAGAGGCAGCAGCCAAGGGTTTACACGTCGCGGCCACGGCAGGAGTTATATCCCCCTGAAGCTTTCAGCCGGCGTGGCACCTGCTGAGCATGACCCATTCAAGTGAATGGAGCGGTTCTGCAAGCTCCCTGCGAGTGCATGCAAAGCATGCGGTTTCAACGCGGTAGTGCTGGGTTCAAGCAGGCGGTAAGGACGCGATATAATTTTATTTTATTTATTTATTACGCAGCACTTTATCTACATACACACACACACACATCCCTAACCCTCAAGGGGCGTACAATCTAAGGTTCCTAACTCACATTCATACATACACATACTAGGGCCAATTTAGACAGGATCCAATTAACCTACCAGCATGTCTTAGGAGTGTGGGAGGAAACCGGAGTACCCAGAGGAAACCCACGCAGGCATAGGGAGAACATGCAAACTCCAGGCAGGTGGTGCCGTAGTTGAGATTTGAACCAACGTCCCTAGTACTGCCAGGCGGAAGTGCTAACCATTTAGCCACTGTGCTGCCCTATTTTAATGACTGTAAGCTCCTCTCCATTCTGTATCCTGCATATGCCTTCTCACCACTTGTCAAATGCTTTCTGAAGAGCAATCTGAATGCAGATCGCTCTTCAGAGATCAAAACAAGTGCAAACGAGCCCTTAAGGTTACCAAAACTATGTAGTATGAGGACACACCTAAACAACGAATTCAAGTAGTTTTGAATGATACACAACAGGGCCACTTTGGACACAAGCCAATTAACCTACTAGCACGTCTTTGGAGTGCAGGAGAAAAACACAAGCCCAGGGAGAACAAGCAAACTCCATGCAGATATTGTCCTGACCAGTTTTGACTTGGGAACCCAATACCACAAGGCAGAAGTGCAAACCACAAACCTACAGCGCCGTTCTGAATCTTCCGACTTTGTTGGCTAAAGGTCACTAAGCCAGAGATGAGAAGGGTTTCCTTTGTAGGGCTTATTTGAGGTCAATGTGAAATCATGTCAGGAGTCAAGGGATAGACCTCGATTATAGGCCGAGCTGCTGGTAGAGAAAGTTCCAAAGAACAAAAAGAGAAGAGTTTCCTTCTGGAACCCTCCAACCCTCAAAACACAAAAATTATTACTGAAAAAAAAAAAAAAAAAAAGTTTCTGCTGATCAAAAGCACTTTTTACATCAAAGGCCAATTTACACTTTTGCTGTGCATTGTGGTTCAGAAGCCTATTGAAAAGAGCAGGCTGCCAACACACTGCAATCTAGACATACACCACGTGGCCTCATGCACATGGGCATACTATAGCGTGTGCTTTTGGAGCCATGCACACAGCTAACAAATTAGGTGCAGCGACTGTTCATGCAGCAGTTGCATCCCAAACTACGACACCACCTGCCTGGAGTTTGTATGTTCTCCTTGTGCCTGTGTGGGTTTCCTCTGGGTACTCCGGTTTCCTCCTACACTCCAAAGACGTGCTAGTAGGTTCATTGGCTCCTGTCTAAATTGTCCCTAGTATGTGTATGAATGTGAGTTAGGGGCCTTAGATTGTACACCCCTTCAGGGTTAGGGACCGATGTGAATGTACAATATATATGTAAAGTGCTGCGTAAATTGATGGCGCTATACCTGAGATAAATAAAGAAGTACCTGAAATAAATAAATAATCCCAACTGAAATTAATGGGACTGGCTACATGGGGATATATGGGACACATGTGCATCCCTATGCAGGCACACAAAGCTCTCGCATGGGGGTACACTATAGGCCTTTTTGCAATACACTACCACATATTCAAAAAGAACAGCACCACAATGCATGTTGCAGGTAACCCAACGCAGATACGCAAATGGGTCCTTGTGTATTAATTCTCATTTATTTGACCAATTTTATGCTTTAGGACAGGGGTAGGCAACCTCGGCACTCCAGTCTCAAGAGGCACTGCAAGACTGGCAGACACAGGAATGACTCCCAAGAGAAGAGGGATGATGGGATTTGTAGTTCCAGCAAAGCTGGGGTGCCAAGGTTGCCAACCTCTGCTTTATAATGTTTTTCCCCAAACTGTCCTTCAGGGGTCTCTCAGCCATGTACGACCCTCCCCTCATTAAACAAGTTGCTGGGACTTGCAGTTCTAGACAAGTTAAAGTAGAGCTCCACCCAAAAGGGGAAGTTCTGCTTTAAGCCTTTGTCCCCCACTCCCCATCAAGGACTGGCACCTTTGGGAAACGGGTACCTGAATTTGACAGGTACCCACTTCCACTGCAATCACCTAGGTGATTGGAAGCGGAAGTTGTTGTCCCCCCCTCACCCACGTAGACCTCTGGGACTACAGGGCCATTCACCAAGTGCAGCGCTTCATGCACATGCGCAGTGGGCACCCGGCTGTGAAGCTGCAAGCTGTCACAGCCGGGTGCCCACACTGAAGATGGCGGCAGCAGGGAGAGAAGACGGCCGGTGAAACTAGCCATGGTGAGGACACCGCTGGACCGAGGGACAGGTAAGTGTCTGTATTTCAAAAGTTGGCAGCTAGTTTTTATAGCTGCTGACTTATTTTTTTTTTTTTTTTCGGTGGAACTCCGCTTTAAGTCTATGTGGTCTCACCATGTGGAACTTCCACTGGTAACACCTCCCTCCCCCTGTTGTACTTTGCAGTGATTTGTATATATGTGTTATACAACCCTATATACTTCTTTATAATGTGCTTGTCTCATCTATATCATTCATGCTTGTCTGACATGAGCAATAAAAACTATGAATCATCGTCATGGCAATTTAATGTTTCACAAGCACCAGCTTACAAATCAGATCACAATAAATTTGTTGCCGAGATGGAAAAAGGCTGGACTGAGAAATAAACAGAATAATCATCATTGTTGCAGCTTCAACTCATCCCAATGACAGGCGAGGCGTCATATATAAAATACACGGGGTGTACTGCAACAGTAACAGGAGTATACAGTAGTAATAGTGTGGCATTCACATTCTGTCCATCAGTCAAGTGTCTGAATGCTGAATAACCTCAAAAGTAATCTCCTGGAGCACTGCATAGAAGTGCCTTAAAGTGTTACTAAAACCTGGACCCCGCATTCACTATATCCGCTCTCCCCGGACCCCGCATTCACTATATCCGCTCTCCCCGGACCCCGCATTCACTATATCCGCTCTCCCCGGACCCCGCATTCACTATATCCGCTCTCCCCGGACCCCGCATTCACTATATCCGCTCTCCCCGGACCCCGCATTCACTATATCCGCTCTCCCCGGACCCCGCATTCACTATATCCGCTCTCCCCGGACCCCGCATTCACTATATCCGCTCTCCCTGGACCCCGCATTCACTATATCCGCTCTCCCCGGACCCCGCATTCACTATATATGGTCTCCCACAGTACACACAACATGGAAATGCAATTATTTCAGTAAATATAAATTGCTAAATAGCTTTTCTCATCAGCAGTTAAGGCAGTCTTTTGACTTAATTCAGTGTCCAGCAGAGCACTGGTTAAAGCTTGTAGGAGGAGTTTTCATTCTCCCCTGATTGTCCTATGAGGCTGCATGACCCCTGACCCTCTGTCTGGACAGTGCTGATTACATGCACTCCCAAAAGAAAAAAAAAAAAAAAAAAAACTACTATCTAGCAATAGACGTCAAACTGAGCATGTGCCGCTTGCCCCCAAGGCTCTGTTCTACCAGCAGATGGATTGGGGACAGTAAAAGGGGAGGATCAGAGAAGACAGGATCAAAAAGCCTTTTTACACAATGCAGAGGATTAACCCCTTAGGTTCCACAGTGAGTATAACAAGCATGCTTTACTGCATATACAGACTGATGTTACGGTTGTGGGTTTAGTAACACTTTAAAGCTGAACTCCAGTATAAGAAAATATTGTCTAAATTCACATTCCGCCCCGGCAAAAAAAATGATGCTGCACTTTAGGAGACGTATGGGGGTGCCATTAATTCTTAATAGCACCCCCACGCATCAGCACCCATGCCGTGGTTCTGTGCGGTGCAATTGAAAAAAAAATGTAAAAATATAATATATATATACAGGCATACTTCGGTTTACGAACGCCTCGGTTAACATAATTTTTGTTTTACGAATGAAAATCCATTGAAAAGAACGCCTCGGTTTACAAATTTTATTTGCAATACGAACAGATTAATTGGTTTTCAATGCATTTACAAATTAATTTTTAATCATGTCCCTGTACAGTATTTATGCCTTTAAAGTGCACTTTTTATAAGAATTTTGAACAGATAAAATTCTTTTTTTACTTTTCTCTGACCTCCGGAAAGAATTGGTTTTCAATGCATTCCTATGGGAAACCGAGTTTCAGTTTACGAGTTGTTCGCAATACGAAAAGTCCCGCAGAACGCATTAAATTCGTAAACCGAGGTACGCCTGTATGTGTAGATATGATTGGGGACATCTTCCCCGACATTTCTGAAATGAATGGACTGCTCTATCCGTGATGCGCACGTGGAAAGGCGCATGAACAAATCTGAACCAGGCTTTAGAAATGAAACCAACCAGAAAACTGAAACCAGTTAGAAGCCAGAATGCCTGGTATGTGTTAACCACTTCCTGTCCGGACACTTTCACCCCCTTCCTGACCAGGGCAATTTTCAGCTTTCAGCGCTATCACACTTTGAATGACAATTGCGCGGTCATGCAACACTGTACCCATATGAATATGTTACCATTTTTTTGAGACAGATAAAGCTTTATTTTGGTGGTATTTATACACCGCTGGGATTTTTATTTTTTTTGCTATGTAAATGAAAATGTCCAAAAATTTTGAAAAAAAGTGTTTTTGCAAATAAATTATATTTCATCATAAATCTTGGCCAAAATTTATTCCGTTATCTTTTTAGTAAAAAAAAAAAAAAAAAAAAAAAGCCAAATTAGTTTATAACCAAAAATTATAATTTTTAAACTTTTTTTTACATTTTTATTTTTTTTTTGTATATTATTTTATTTTTACATGCTGTCACCCTTCCACTACTTTTGGGGGGGTGATCTTTTTTTTTTTTACACTGATTGCTTTTACACCCATATAGGATGTAAAAGCAATCATTTCACTTTCTCTCTGTCTGCATTCTTGCAGTCATTGAGAAGTACTGAGTGAGCTGTGATTGGTCACAGCTTGTCACATGGTACAAGGCTGTTGTGAATAGCCTTGTACCATGTGATCTCTGTGATCATTCACAGATTTCACACGTAGTAAACAATGTTGTCAGAAGTGACATCTTGCTTACTACTTTGCATGTGATCACTGATTGGCCAGTCAGTGATCACATGATCGGGACCTCATACAGAGGTCCCGTCTGATGATCGGTGTTTCACTGTGTCCGCGGGCACCCGATCGAGGTGCTGCGCTCTCCCGGGGAGCGCGCACAAGCAGGGTGCGGGGAAGCGGTTTATAAACAGCCACCAGACCCTGCAGTGCTACCGTCCGGCCATTTATATACCATGGCCGGTCGGGAAATGGTTACAAAGGAAAGTGATGGCGCTTACCGAAGTCAAGGAACTGCTTCATGGAAAGAGGAGATGGCGAGAAGCGGCTGAACCTCTCGATCTGTTTGGGCGCATTGGCCAGCGCTGCGTTTTTCAGCAGGAACCTGGCGAACTTCATGGTGCGACACCACTGCGGTTTATTTCACCTAGAGGAATAAAGAATGTTTATATAATTAGAAGATACATTACTGAGCGAGAACGCACTCCAAATTATTGAACACGCAATATGCAGCGATCTATAGCAGCCAATCAGAGTTCAGCACTCCGACTGATCAGAGCCGAACCTCTCTGCTGTGGGTTCCATGTATTCGGCACATCACCGGGACCCTTGGCACCTTCTATGTCTCCTGATCGGTGACCCTGATGGAGCGCACTCAGCATTGCGACACGGCGCTGAGACAATGTCACGGTAATTAGGAAGTGATTGGGACACGCACATAAAATGAATGAGGCGTAAAGTTCAATGTCAAAGCTGCGCTCCGTACAGAGCAAAGCCAATGATTGATAGGCCGAGGCAGAATACGGACCATGTGATTGATAAAGAGACGCAATACACCACAGCCCCCCCCCCCCTAATGAGTGATGGGGAAGGGGCAAAGTGCGCTAATAACTAATTTCTTTCTGGGAGATACCAGACGCATCAGCCAACCAATGGGAGGGGGGGAGCTGATCTTCATGGGTGAAAAGTTTCACACATGGATGTCAGTGTGAGCAGCAGGCTGCAGATTGGCAAGGGGGGGGTTCTGGATCTAGAGTTGTTTTTGCATGCCCCCCCCTCATAATGAGGACATCTTACCACCAGGGGTCAATGCATTTTTTTTACCTCCAAAGATTCCCCCCTCATCCAAGCATGGATTCTGTGTACCCCAATATCTGAAGTTTATTTTGCTCTCAGGGGTCCCTCTTGCAGAACAAGGCCGTTTTTTTTTCACCCAGAAGCCCCCAGTAATATGCAAAGGTCTACAGCCTATTGCACCCAGGGGCATTTATATCTGATACACGTCATTCATACGTATTCTCAGTGACCCCCCCCCCCTCCCCGATTTTCAACCCTCTAGATAATAATCCTATTCCAGGACCCCTCCCCCGCTCCACCTGTATACTGGGGTATTTCAGTGCCTTGATTTTAGACATTATATATATAATAACTATTCTGAATATACCTCCACCCCCCCCCTACCACCTTCATTGCTTTCATCCTAATCATTCTCAGCCCCCCCACACACACACTGTATATTGGGGTATTTCAGTACCAGTATCTGCAATCCCCCACATAAGGACTATTCCCAGGAGCCCCGTCCTCCTGTATATTGGGGTATTTTAGTATCTCAACCTGTAACCCGCTATATAATTATTCTTCTCAGTGACCCCCCCCATCTGTATAATATGGGGGGGGGGTCATAGTCACACCATGGTGGGATGGTTTTGCCTAGTTGTAAATCAAGGTTGTGCACCAAAATGTCTATCCCTAGAACACTCGAGTGTATAATATGCTGTGGCCCCCACACCCCATCTTTTGCTGACCCATCACGTCACTCCACTTTTGCATGCTTATTGGGGGTACACTGCTCCCCAAAGACAACCTCCCACCTCCATGCACCGGTGACACTGAAATCCCACCCCCTCCCCTGCACCAGTGATGCTTAGGACCCCCACTTCATGGGTAACACTGAAGTTGTCCCTTTTCTGCAACAGTGACACTGAGCCCCCCTGCACTGGTAACACTGAGGTTGTCCCCCTCCTGCACTGGTGCCACTTAAGCCTCCCTTGCACTGGTGACACTGAGGTCCCCCCCATCCCCCTGCACTGATGACACTGAGGTCCACTCCACTTCATTGGTGACACTGAGGTCCCCCTCTGCACTGGTGACACTGAGAACCCCCCCACTTCCCTGCACTGATGGCACTGAGGTCCCCCCCACTTCATTGGTAACACTGAGGTCCCCCCCACTTCATTGGTAACACTGAGGTTTGGAGGTTCCCCCCTGCACTGGTGACACTGAGGGTCCCCCACTTCATTGGTGGCAATGAGGTCCCCCCCCACTTCACTGGTAACACTGAGGTTTCCCCGCCAATGCACTGGTGACACTGAGGGTCCGTCCGTCCCCTGCACTGATGGCACTGAGGGTCCGTCCGTCCCCTGCACTGATGGCACTGAGGGTCCGTCCGTCCCCTGCACTGATGGCACTGAGGGTCCGTCCGTCCCCTGCACTGATGGCACTGAGGGTCCGTCCGTCCCCTGCACTGATGGCACTGAGGGTCCGTCCGTCCCCTGCACTGATGGCACTGAGGGTCCGTCCGTCCCCTGCACTGATGGCACTGAGGGTCCGTCCGTCCCCTGCACTGATGGCACTGAGGGTCCGTCCGTCCCCTGCACTGATGGCACTGAGGGTCCGTCCGTCCCCTGCACTGATGGCACTGAGGGTCCGTCCGTCCCCTGCACTGATGGCACTGAGGGTCCGTCCGTCCCCTGCACTGATGGCACTGAGGGTCCGTCCGTCCCCTGCACTGATGGCACTGAGGGTCCGTCCGTCCCCTGCACTGATGGCACTGAGGGTCCGTCCGTCCCCTGCACTGATGGCACTGAGGGTCCGTCCGTCCCCTGCACTGATGGCACTGAGGGTCCGTCCGTCCCCTGCACTGATGGCACTGAGGGTCCGTCCGTCCCCTGCACTGATGGCACTGAGGGTCCGTCCGTCCCCTGCACTGATGGCACTGAGGGTCCGTCCGTCCCCTGCACTGATGGCACTGAGGGTCCGTCCGTCCCCTGCACTGATGGCACTGAGGGTCCGCCCGTCCCCTGCACTGATGGCACTGAGGGTCCGTCCCCCCCTGCACTGATGGCACTGAGGGTCCCCCCCCTGCACTGATGGCACTGAGGGTCCCCCAACTTCAATGGTGACACTGAGGTCCCCCCTTGCACCGGTGACACAGAGGTCCCCCCCCCCTTGCACCGGTGACACAGAGGGTCCCCCCTGCACTGGTAACACTGAGGTCCCCCCCTGCACTGGTAAACACTGAGCCCCCTGCACCCACACACACAGGTTACCTCTGGCACAGTGGAAGGTCAGCAGTGTCCACTTTCTTGAAGTCAGAGCAGAATCCCCCGTGCAGGACAGGACAGCGCGGTGCTCCCTGTGTATGGTGTCACCTCTCCCCCGGATGTCAGCTCCTCGGTCCCCCTTCCTAGCAGTTGCACACAATGCAACCTCTGTAGCTCAGCTCCCTCTGTTCACTCTCCCTCTCACACTACTCACTCTTATTATCTACTTCCAAGAGGTGTGGCTGTAGCTCCGGGCCCCGCCCAGCCCATTTGCAGGCCAATCAGGAAGAAGCCGGGAGATGAACCATCTGCGGACTGAACAAACAAGTACGGGCTGTGTGTGGGGGTCGCCTGGAGGGGGGCGGGCTGCGGGAAGATGTTGCCGGGCGCAGTGTCAGCGGCGGTACGCTGATTGGCTGGTGGGAAAGGAGAAGGCGGGGACTCAACGACAGAGGTTTCCTGATATACGGCATCTCACCCCGGTGTGTGGGGGATGGGGACTGTCGTGAAGTATGATCCAGGCCTGAGCTGAATGTTAGGTTCGTCTTACTGAAGTCTGTACTAGAAATGTGAAGGAATGGCGAATGTGTGAGGGAATCCTGGAGTGACGTCACCGACTGAAATGTCATTCCTGAGGTGAAATGTCCCCACAGAACTCAGCACTATGAGGGGACTGCGGGTTCATGCAGACTCCATGCAGACTTTACCTCATATGTCGTCTGTGGGGCACACTCCACTTCTAGAAATTGTATGAGGTCATGTCTGCATGGAGTCTGCCTACATACTCCATGCAGCTACAATAATTACAGTTTAGGGCCTCCAGAACGCGTTTGAAAAAGCTGTGTTTTTGTAAAGACGTCAAGCGTTTGGCCATTAATTCATTTCATTTGCCAGAATAATAATTGTGGACATTGAGACGCATGAAGTCCATCGCGCCAAGCGTCCGTGGGTGCGTCAGGTGTTTATTCTGCCACAACGCCCCTCTCATGAACACCCCGGAGGTGGGGGGTTTTCTTCTCTCTCTCTGAGGCCCCGAGCACATCTGGAGATGTCGGATCACAGGCAGAATCGCTGCAATTCCAAATCACACTGCAGTCACGGCAAAACGCGTGTTTGGGCGCCATTTATTTTTATTGGCAACTTAAACGCAGTGCGGTTTAGCCGCGATTGTCGCTTTCTGTCCTCTCAGTGCCGGGGTGACAGTACGGCTAGATGGCTTGTACCCCCTTCCAGTCCGGACGCTTCCCCCCACCCCCCCTTCCAGTCCGGACGCTTCCCCCACCCCCACTTCCAGTCCGGACGCTTCCCCCACCCCCACTTCCAGTCCGGACGCTTTCCCCCCCCCCCCCCCCCACTTCCAGTCCGGACGCTTCCCCCCCCCCCCCCCCACTTCCAGTCCGGACGCTTCCCCCCCCCCCCCCCACTTCCAGTCCGGACGCTTCCCCCCCCACTTCCAGTCCGGACGCTTTCCCCCCCCCCCACTTCCAGTCCGGACGCTTTCCCACCCCCCCACTTCCAGTCCGGACGCTTTCCCACCCCCCCACTTCCAGTCCGGACGCTTCCCCCCCCCCCACTTCCAGTCCGGACGCTTCCCCCCCCCCCCACTTCCAGTCCGGACGCTTCCCCCCCCCCCCACTTCCAGTCCGGACGCTTCCCCCCCCCCCCACTTCCAGTCCGGACGCTTCCCCCCCCCCACTTCCAGTCCGGACGCTTTTCCCCCCCCCCCCCCCCACTTCCAGTCCGGACGCTTCCCCCCCCCCCCACTTCCAGTCCGGATGCTTTTCCCCCCCCCCTTCCAGTCCGGATGCTTTTCCCCCCCCCCCTTCCAGTCCGGATGCTTTCCCCCCCCCCCCCCCCACTTCCAGTCCGGACGCTTTCCCCCCCCCCCACTTCCAGTCCGGACGCTTTCCCCCCCCCCCACTTCCAGTCCGGACGCTTTCCCACCCCCCCACTTCCTGTCCGGACGCTTTCCCACCCCCCCACTTCCTGTCCGGATGCTTTCCCACCCCCCACTTCCTGTCCGGACACTTTCCCACCCCACTTCCAGTCCGGACACTTTCCCCCCTTTCCTGCCCAGGCCAAGTTTCAGCTTTTAGCGCTGTCACACTTTGAATGACAATTGCGCGGTCATGCAACACTGTACCCATATGGATTTTTTAGCATTTTTTTGAGACAGATAAAGCTTTATTTTGGTGGTATTTATTCACCACTGGGATTTTTATTTTTTTTACTATATAAATGAAAAAGTCCCAAAATTTTGAAAATAAGTGTTTTTCTTATAAAATTTTGCAAATAAATAATCTTTCTTCATAAATTTTGGCCACAATTTATTCAGTCATCTTTTTAGTAAAAACAAAAATAACCCAAATTAGTTTATAACCAAAAATTATACTTTTTCAAAAAACAATTTCACATTTTTATGTGTTTTTTTTTTTTTTACATACTGTCACCCTAGCAGTACAGTGTCACCATAGTGACACTACTACTTGTGGGGGGTTATGAGGATTTTTTTCTTTTTTACACTGATTGCTTTTACACCCATAAAGGCTGTACAAGCAATCATTTCTCCTTCTCTCTGGCTGCATTCTTGCAGCCACTGAGAAATACTGTGAGAGCTGTGATTGGTCACAGCTTGTCAAATGGTACAAGGCTGTTGTGAATAGCCCTGTACCATGTGACCTCTGTGATCATTCACAGATTTCACACACATAGTAAGCAATGATGTCAGAAGTGACATCTTACATACTACTCCGCATGTGATCACTGATTGGCCAATCACACAGAGGTCCCGTACAATGATCAGTGTTCCACTGTGTCCGGAGGACTCAGCGGGCACCGGATCGCGGTGCTGCACGATCCCAGGGAGCGCGCACAAGCAGGGGGAGGGGAGGCAGTTTATAAACGGCCACCCACCCCTGCACTGCTGACCAATTAACCACTGCCTGTTCGGCCCATGTATATAAACAGTCGGACGGGCAGTGGTTAATTGACCAGCACTGCCACGGCGCTGACCAATCAGAAGCCGTCTACCCCGTACTAAAATGACCTCTGAAAAGGTGCAAATGCCAAGCGCAATGAGGTTCCAGGGGATAGGTGGACAACCTCAGTATGGGGAGCTCCAATGTCTCATCCCACCAGTAATGAGACGTGAGAACAAAACTACAAATAAAGGAGCTCCCAACCCTGTGAAAGTCAATAGAGTCACAGGAACAGATACAGTCCAAATTCACTTTGTCCACTTGCCCTCCAGAGGATTTCCCCCCCTTCCTGACCATAACATTTTTTGCAATACGGCGCTGTGTTACTTTAACTGACAATTGCGCGGTCATGCAACGCTGCACCCAAATGACATTTACATCTTTTTTTCCCACAAATTGAGATTTCTTCGATGGTATTTGATCGCCTGTGCATTGTTTTATTTTTTGCGCTATTAAAAAAAATGACCAACAATTTTGAGAAAAAAAAACAATATTTTTGACTTTTTGCTATTAAACATGTCCAATACAAAAATGTAAAAAATCTAATTCCATCATAAATTTAGGCCAAAATGTATTCTGCTCCATGTCTTTGCTATAAAAAAAAAATCCCAATACGTGTAAATTAATTGGTTTAAGTGAAAGTTATAGTATTTACAAATGGTGGTATATATACTGGGAATTTTTATTTTTTTTAAATTTTTACTAGTAATGGTGGCGATCAGCGACTTATAGCGGGACTGCAGAGGGCATTCTGACACTGGGGGGGGGGGGAACTGACTTAGTATCACTGACACCCCCAGTGACACCAATACAGTGATCAGTGCTAATAAAAAGCATTGACACTGTACTAATGGCACTGGGCAAGAAGGGGTTAACATCTGGGGTGATCAAATGGTTAACTGTGTGCTGTTTTTCTGGGGGGCGGTGTCTGTGTGCTTCACTGTAAGCACACTGCTTTGTATGGCTCTTCTATGCACAGCCATGCAAAGCAGCGTGCGGGAGCTGACAGGGAAGAGAACTGTTTTGTTTACTAACCGTTCTCCCCCCCCCCCCCCCCTTGGAGATCCTCAGCAATCACCTGGCGGTGGCGAGTAATCACTGCCCGGGACTCAGTGATTGACAGCCACATCCGCGTATGGCTGTGCTGGTAGGGTGCGCTCCCCCTTCCCGGAAATGATTTTGCACACCTGTGCCGCCCTGTAGTAGTATATCTGCCATAGGGCAGACGGGAAGCGGTTAATGTTGGGTCGTAAATCACGACATGTAAGAGCGCCCAGATTGATACAACGCCAGGCCGGTGGAGAGGGGAAACACATATTCCCAGAAGCTGGAGGGTGACACATGTTCCTGGACCCAACAGTAGGTTGCTCAGATCAAGACAATGGGAGGAATGTGTGGATGGTGGCTGCCGGGATCACGGAGATGGCGCAGCCACCGGAAGTCACGTGTCCCAGATCATACACCTGGTGAGAGGCCTCCTGAACAAGGGCTGGTGGGGGCAAACTGGAATTGCAAAAATAGCCTGGCCGGGGGGGGGGGGGGGGGGGGGAACTCCTCTGGTGGGCAGGTGGTTAGTAAATCTCCCCCTTACAGGATGTGTAGTGTGCCTAGAGCAGTACACATGATCTCTGCTGCTCATTTCAAACAAACAGCAGTGAGGGGGAAAAGAAGAGGTTCACAAGCTAACAGAGAATGTTACAAGGAGGCAGAAAATCTCAGTAAAAATTATTTCATGCGAAATAGATTACAGGGCCAGTCAGTATTGGATGTGGATGGATTATTTTTGAAGAGTAAGGACATCCTTTAGTGTCACTAAGCAGACCGCCAACACACAACAATGGACCCACCATCACGCCTGCACCATTTTGCAGACGCAGCATAGCAGAGCACCTGGCAGGTGTTTGGTTTAGTACATATCCATGCCAACATGTCACCACAACACATACATCTGAAGCCAGCCAAATTCTGCAAGCTTCTCATAACAATCTTCCTGTCCCCTGGCCGGTGTTCTCCTCCTCAGGTCCAGCAGTTGGAGAGGCCAGCCATCTGCTGTTTTGTTTTAAGCAGTGATCAATTATCTTTGGTCATTCTAGTGCATCCATTGTTTTTGCATTCCCTCAGGTCTGGGTTTTTTTTCCACTGACCAACTGCTACCCTCAGGGTAAAAGATGGGGCACCGTATAGGATGGTCCTAGTATCAGCCAGCCACCATATCAAACAGCGGGGATGATTTATCAAAGGCAAATAGACTGTGCAATCTGCAAGTGCAGTTGTACTCCTTTCCTTAGTAAGTCTAGGTTCACGCTTATGCATTTTTTGCAGCGTTTTGTGGAAACGCACAGCAGTCCATTTAACATGATTTCCTATGGGACATGTTCACATCTCCGCGTTTTCATGCTGTGCATTTTTTGGAAAGCGTCAAGGACTTTTTTTAATCGCAGAAAGTTGCGTTTTTGGTTCTATAGACTTCAATGCAGAAAAGCGTGTAGTGCGTTATTAATGCGTTTTAATCTGCCTAGCAAGAAGAAAAAAATTAAAAAGTAAAAAAAAGCATATTAAATGTGGCAAAAACACACTGCAGAAACAGATCAAATGCAAACTGCATAGTTGTGAACCTAGTCTAAGGGCCAGTTCACGCTACATGCGTTTCAGTTGCTTTTTGTGCTGCATCCAAAACGCACAGAAAGTAAGCGATATGGTTGTCAATGTCATAGTTCACATCAGTGCTTGCAATTCCAGTGTGTTCCGGCTGAAGAAAAAAAAAAAAAAAGTAGAACAGACTGCATTTTTCCTGCACAGAACTGTACTGGAATGCGGTAAAATGCACTGGAATGCACCAAAGATGCACTGAAACGCACATGCTCATGTTTATATTGAAGAAAAGAGGAAAAATGAACTGGAATGCATAAAAAATGCGATGGAACTCGTAAAATACGCACCAGAATGCACCAAAAACGCGTATGCAAAAAATGCATATGGACTGCGTTTCTATAATGTGAACCAGCATGTAATGTGGTAAAGCTTCACTCTGTAAAGAATACCCATTCTGATGGAAGGAAAATAAAAAAAAAACAAAACAAAAAAAAAAAAAAAAACACATTTTTGCTCAGATATGATTGGGTGATGGAAATCAGCAGAGTTTCCCCTCATTTACTAAGCTTTGGGGACAGTGAATGCAACTGCACTTGCAGCGTGTGCAGTCTATGTGCCTTTAGTAAAATCCACCCCGGATTCATATGTAACACAGTATGCCTCCTCCTGCCAGCAACACACCATACATATCCATGCTGCTTTGAATATAAAGCTTTATTGTTTGGGCTTAAAGCGGTGGTATTAAACTCAAAAACAAACATTATTAACCTCCCTGGCGGTATTCCCGAGTGTAGCTCGGGGTAAAGTTTCAGCACCACAAGTGGTAACCCCGAGCTACACTCGGGAATATCCTGCAGCGCTGCTCCGGGATCTCTTCTTCACTTATCTTGTCCTGCGCTCCCGCGATGTCCCTCCTGCAGTGTCCCCGGCAATGTCCTCCGGCCGATGTCTTCCGGGTTCCGTTCCCTGCGATGTCGGGACATACCGGGGACGGAACTGGCGGGAAATTTGAAAGTTGTAAGAGTGACATTCACTAAATGCACTAAAATCACATAGTATAACATTCCTGAATCAAACCATTTCACATACATTTTGTCCCGAGTGCTTTGTCCTGCGCCCTGCCTGCATTTTTACTGTTTTTTCTGCCTGGAAACTGAGAAACGTCCATGGCGTCCAAAAAGCGTCCCTTTAGGTCAAAAGCAGTTTTAGACCGGCTAGAGAACAGCGATAGTAAATCAGAACCACTTGCAGAATTGAGTGATAATGATTCGTGGGGGAAATTCATCATCAGACACTGAAAAAGATTCTGCGACTTTGCTCAGTGATGTGCGAACTTGACGCTATATTTCAAATTTCAGTGTTTTTGGTTTGATTATATTATTGAATTAGATGTATATTATTTTTTATGATTTATTAAATTATAATTTATGATTTCGTGTTTCAAATTTTATCATACCCGGGATGTTTACTAGACTCTTGTTCGGACAGATTTCAGTGAGTTATCCCTAAGAATTACAGGCCTACAATAAAAAAATACATATTTCCATGCAAAAAAATGTACCGCATTCAGCACACAAATATGGACATAATCAGACCGCTGGCGAGGCTACTTTGCAGCTTACCAATTCTTAGATGTGGTGGCTGCATTCCTTTTCTTTTTTAGGCTTTCTTTCTTATGGTTTTTAAACCTGGTGATCCCGCCAGTAAGTCTGTTTATTAACAGAACAAGCTGTCCTGAAGTTAGAGGGTAGCAGTTTGAGGGAAGAGGCAGACCATTAACCACTGGCAGGGGTGCTTACAATGCTCAGCTTTTATTTATTTATGTAAAACCTTTAGGAAATAACGGTTTGCTGCAACTGCTTATAAAGTGTTTTGGCTTCAATTCAGTGGCGTAACTAAAACCTTCAGGGCCCCAGTGCAAGAAACCATGAAGGACCCCCCTGACCCTCAAGCCCTGTGGTGGAACATCAGAGCCTGGTCGCAAATGCTCCTTTGTAAACCTAGTAGTTCCATCATTGGTGTCAGTAGTTTTTTTTTATTTTTGTTATTTTATTATTTTTTTACCCCTTTTTTTATTATTTTTTACGTTTTTAGGAGCCCCGTTGGGGGGCTTTGGTGAGATATCAGGGGTCTAAACAGACCTCTGAGACAGAGCAAGGAGATTAAGGACACAGCCCTCACTCTCCATCTCTGCAGCCTCAGCTGCACTTAATGAATGGACAGGAATAGTTCTGCACAGAGATTCCCCTCATTCATGAACTGAAACATGGTAAACACAGTTTACTATGTTTCAGGTATGAATGAACAGAGTCAGTGATTGGTACGGATCACTGACTCTCCATTCAGAAAAAGAAGAGGTCGGTAAATTACATTTACCAGCTCCTTCCCGGTCTCCATCCTGACAGATCCCACACAGAAGCCAGTGGGAGAGGAGAGGGGGAACCCGGCAGAGCTAGGGGGGATGGGGGGGATGGAGAGCAGGGGGGAAGCCAGAGAGTATGGGGGGGGCAGGGAGAGAACAGAGGAAGTCAGAGCACAGAAACCTGAGAGCAGGGGTGGGGGGGGGGTTGGACAGCAGAAAACTGCTGAATAGGAAGAGTGGTGGGGGCGGCATATTGAGGAATTGATACCTGCATGCTCCTCCTGCAGCCGCTGAATGCCCACTTCTTCTCCTCTCCCTCCCTCGGGCATTCAGCGGCTGCAGGAGGAACATGCAGGGATCGATTCCTCTATATGCAGTCCCCACTGTCCCTCCTATCCAGGCATGCACAGGCCCCCGCAGTATGGGTCGACCCCTGTAGGTACACCACTGCTTCAATTGGTTAGTGTATTCGTGCAGAGATCTCTCACGCTACAGCTATTGTGTTACCCTGTCAGAATACACTGATCAGCACTGCAGCCACTGGCTGTAAGTACTGATCGAATGCTGGTTTTCCAGCAGGGCCATTTGACAGAACCTGGTCGTTAGACCGGCTTCTGTTGAACAGACAGCAGTATACATGTACCAAAATTTGCTGCGTGTATACCCAGCTTTAATCTGCTAGTCCATCTAACGCTCTATGCTAAAGACCAGGGGCGGACTGACAACTCATGGGGCCCCCAGGCAATAGGGGATCATGGGGCCCCTGTGTCCTTGCCCAAACTCAAAAAAGCCCATGAAAAAGGTACCAGGGGCATCTCATGGGGCCCCCTACTGACCCTGGGCCCTCGGGCAGTGCCAGAGTTTCCAAATGGTCAGTCCGCCCCTGCTAAAGACCAGCCTCTCTCAACCAGGGTGCCTTGAGGATTCTTCAGGGGTACCTTGGCAAATGTCTAAAAATTGCCCAAAACATCAATACAAGCCAGTGGGTGGAACAAGCCGGCCTTTAGTTACACAAAACTACGGGTTTTCATTGTGCACCATTACCACCTTCTAGCCGCCAGCATCCTGACAACCAATGACATCATCAGTTGATAAGGAGCATGTTAGCTGCCTTCACAGCATCCAAGTTTGACCCTCCCCTGCCCCTTTCTGTCAGTGCTGGGGTCACATTAGCTCAGTGATGGAGAAAAACTGAGGGAGAAGAGAAACAATGGAATAATGTTCAGTATCAATGTGCAAAAGTGTATTTGGTTTGGAAGAATAAATCACCTCTTGTGTTGGGTGTCCTACATGTGTGGATGTTGCTGCGTTATAGAAAACTATTAGAATCGTTTCTCACATTTCAGAATGGGGTGCCTTTTTAAATTATGAACAGTCTCCAAAATGGGGTGCCTCGGGAATATCCATCATTTTAAAGGGTGCCTCGGGAATGTCCATCATTTTAAAGGGTGCCTCAAAAAACTGTCCATAATTTGAAAGGGTGCCTCAAAACTATCCATAATTTGAAAGGGTGCCTCGGGAATGTCCATCATTTTAAAGGGTGCCTCAAAAAACTGTCCATAATTTGAAAGGGTGCCTCAAAACTATCCATAATTTGAAAGGGTGCCTCGGGAATGTCCATCATTTTAAAGGGTGCTTTGACTGAAGAAAGGTTGAGAAAAACTGCTATAGATAAAATGTAGAACACAGTAGATGCTATCATGTATTGTTTAACATATTTACCATTTGAGTGCTGACATCCCATAAGCAAAACACAAAAGGGACATTTTTTCTACGACAGCATTCAAAACTTTACAGGTTTTTTTCCCTCATAAAAATCACAAAGATTTATTGGTCACATAAAGTTGTTTTTAAATACAAATAAACTGCACAGCAATAAAATGGATACCCTGGTACATTGTGTGCAATACATTGTTATTGGACACATCAATAAACATTTTGAATGGCATTTCACAAGTTTAAATAAACTGATATCGATACGTTTTACAAACCAGACTAGAGAAGGCTGCAATTCTCAGATATTGGCAGTCAGTGGACTTTACATATACTGTATCTAAAGTAAGTAAGCAATGTGGTTTTCTATTCAAGTATGTGAACCCTTTGGAATTAACTGGTTATCTGCAGTAATTTGCCATATATTGTGATTTATGTCACAATAGACAAACAAAATTGTGCTTAAAGAGGAGTTCCTGATTGCCAATCAGCCAATCACATGGCAGAAACTCAATGCATTTAGGCATCTAGATGTGGTGAAGATGACATGCTGAAGTGTAAACCGAGCATCAGAATGTGGAAGAAAGGGGATTTAGGTGACTGTGAACGTGGCATGGTTATTGATGCCAGAGGGAGCGTTTCAAAAACGGCTGATCTAATTGGATTTTCACACACAACCATCTCTAGGGTTTGCAGGTAGAGTCAGATTTTGTCGTAAACATGAAAGCATGGATCCATCCTCCCTCGTATCAACAGTTCAGGCTGGTGGGGGGATTTTGTCTTGGCACTAGCAAGGTGTACTTAATAAAGAGGTGTGTGTGTGTGTGTGTGTGTGTGTGTGTGTACAGGGGCGGACTGATAACTCATGGGGCCCCCGGGCAATAGGGGATCATGGGGCCCCTGTGTCCTTGCCCAAACTCAAAAGCCTATGAAAAAGATACCAGGGGCATCTCATGGGGCCCCCTACTGACCCCGGGCCCTCGGGCAGTGACCGTGTTTCCAAATGGTCAGTCCACCCCTGTGTGTGTGTATATCTCACCCAAATTTGCTGGTATAGTAATGTTGCATTTCATGTAAAGGTTGTGACCTAGTTATGATGAGTAATGTTAGAAATATAGTAATCTTACCCTAAAGACAAACCCTGCCCGGAGGTACAGCTGGAGGCTGGTAGGTTTGGATGCCGAAGATTTGGGGTCGGAGGACGTTTACGGCTTTGTACGCATCGTATCTCTTCAGTGTGCAGGGTGTATAGAGCTGAACTGGCATCACTAGTCAGGTTCATTGGACAGTGACACAGTCATTGTAAAAGGAGAATAAAGGCAGTCATAGATAGTGGATTGTTAAAGCTTGTCACACACAGATTTTTCTGGATTTGATGTGATAGATCAGCAAAATTTTCCAACAATTAAGTTCTGAATCCTGTTCAGCTTACAAAAATCACATTTGGGTACCCCCCATGTATTTAAGTGGACCTTCACTCTCAAAACAGACCTTTCCCCACTGCAATCCTCCCCCCTCTGCTATTTGAAAAATCAATATTTTGTTTGTTTCATGGGTTCTTTTTTAACCAGCCAGCTGCCTCCATTCTGGTTCAGCAAGAATGACTTGTCCCCATCACATTTCCCAAGAAGCTGCAGGAGTGGGGACACACAGCGGCTGGAGGGCAGAGATTCAATTGGGCATAACGTAGTAAGGTTAAATTGTATCTAAAGGCAAAACTTTTTTTGTTTTGGTTTGGATAGAGTGGGAATGGATTAGAACCACTGTCAGATTTTTATTTCTGTCTGGGTTCCCATTAGGGAGATTCAGCCTCCCTAGTTGTCCTGTTTACTATTATCATTGAAAGTGAAAGTAAAAGAAAATCCTAGGCTTTAGATTGTCCCCAGAAAAGTTAGAGGGGAAATCTTCCAATGGGGACACTAGTTCTGGTGACCTGGGGACCCCAAGGGAGTCCCTTAATTTCCAGGGATTTCCTCTCAATTCCTGTTTTGGCTGTGGGACAGGAAATGAAGGAAAATCTCACCAATGGGACGCATCTGGCAAAAACAAATTGAGAGGGGTTATAACCTGTTAGAGATTCTGCATATACAGTAACCCTACAGAACAGACAGAGCACAGTCCACATGTGTTCATCTGCTGCTTCTCCGCAAACAGGAACTTTATTACAGAGAAAAGACAGTTTTTCATAGATAAACACTGTATTCCAACATAATCCTCCTTTTTTCAGTCCAACATGAAAAAAAAAAAAAAACATCTTTAACCTATAGCTCTACTTTAAAGCGGAGTTCCACTCAAAAGCAGAAGCTCCACTTATTTGCCTCCCCCCCCCCCTCCACTGCCATATTTAGCACCTTTTTTGGGGGGGGGGGGGGGCAGGTACCTGGTTTTGACAGGTACACACTCCCAATTCCACCTCACTTCGCCGCAATGAAGTGAGCCGGAAGTTCGGCCCCCTTCTTGTTCCTGCAGTCTCCTGGGAACTTTCACAGGTCCCAGGAGACTGCCGGACCAATCAGGAGGTACGGCACTACTCAGTGGGCACCAGGCTATGAAGCCGCAAGCTGTCACAGCCTGGTGCCCACAGTAGAGATGCCGATGCCGTGGAAGACAGATGGAGAGAAGAGACTGCACAGGTGAGCACAACGCTGGACTCTGGAACAGGTAAGTGTCTCTTTATTAAAAGGCAGCAGCTACAGCTTTTGTAGCCGTTGACTTTTTAAACACAAAAATGGCTGGAACTCCTCTAAGCATTGAGTGGAAGTTAGGTGTTATAGCAAACCTGTGCTGTGCCTGTTAAGGACAGTCACAGGTTCAGTGGATGGCAGTTTACTTGCCATGTGCTTTACCTTTTATCCGATCGACCCCTGAGTATACATGGTACTTCTAGTTATGGCCAAGCAGATGACTTCCCCTACCTCCCACAATGCAGCACTTAGTGTCTTAGCCTGATCACTTCATCACATGCCTGACGAAGAGGTCCGAAATGTTGCACTTTGTGATGTCACCATTCTTCAATAAAACTTTTGGATAACACTAGATGATCTGTTGTGTGCTGGAAATATGATTGATTACCCTGAGCAGTGTCACATGGGGACAAGGGGAGTGTGGCGGAACCGTTCTGCCTGGGCTTCCTCGTGCGGAGCGATGCATCTCACCCAATGGTCCCCATTTCCAGCAAGTCTTCCAGCACTCTGCCAAGGCAGGTATTATAGCTCAAAAACAGTCCTTCCCTGCTCTCCCAAACCACGAGTCGGAACTTCATGTAGGGTAAAAATTAAGACTCCTTTATTAAAACACAGCTCAGTATATACAGCACATCCTGGCAGTAATCCCTGCCCCTTCAGTCCCACCAGACAGCCTGGCACCCCACCCACAACAAAACCCTACAACCAGCAATACAGTATGAACTCTATTAGAAGTGAAAGACTACAAGGTCACATTTCCCTAAACAAACCGTGTAGAATGTCTGAAACATAAACAGCTTTACAAAGCTCTTCAGAGTAGCCATCCCCCCTTTTTCAAGGGACCAAAAGTAGTTGGACAATTGAATATAATCATAAATAAAATGTTCATTTGTAATATTTTGTTGAGAATCCTTTACTGGTAATGACTGCCTGAAGTCTGGAACACATGGACATTACCAAAGACTGGGTTTCCTCCTTTCTGATGCTTTGCCAGGCTATAACTGCAGCTGTCTTCAGTTCTTTGTTTGTGGGTCTTTCTGCCTTTAGTTTTGCCTTCAAAAAGTGAAATTCATGCTCAATTGGGTTGCGATCAGGTGATTGACTCGGCCATTGCAGAATATTCCACTTCTTTTCCTTCAAAAGCTCCTGGGTTGCCTTTTCAGTGTGTTTTGGATCATTGTCCATCTGTACTGTGAAGCGCCATCCAATCAACTTTGCTGCATTTGACTGAATCTGGGCTGACAGTATATCTCTAAACATTGCAGAATTCATCCGGCTGCTTCTGTCTTCTGTCACATCATCAATAAACACCAATGACCCAGTGCCACTGGAAGCCATGCATGCCCATGCCATCACACTGCCTCTGCCATGTTTTACAGATGACATTGTGTGCTTTGGATCATGAGCAGCTCCAAGCTTTCTCCACACTTTTCTTCCCATCATTCTGGTACAGATTAATCTTAGTTTCATCCATCCAAAGAATGCTTTTACAGAACTGGTCTGGCTTTTTAAGATGTTTTTTGGCAAAGACTAATCTGGCTTTTCAATTCTTCAGGTTTATGAATGGTTTGCACCTTGTGGTGAACCCTCTGTTTGCTCTCGTGAAGTCTTCAATTGATTGACTTGATTGTAGACTTTGACAATGATAGGCCCACCTCCTGGAGAGTGTCCTTCGCTTGTCTGGATGTTGTGAATGGGTTTCTCTTTACCATACAGAGGATCCTGCGATCATTCACCACTGTTGTCTGTCATGGACATCCATGCCTTTTTAGGTTTCTGAGCTCACCAGGGCGTTCTTCTTTCCTCAGAATGTACCAAACTGTTGATTTGGCCACTCCTAATGTTGCTGCTATCTCTCTGATGGATTTGTTTTGTTTTTGAAGCCTTACAATGGCCCGTTTCACTTGCATGGACAGCTCCTTTGAACGCATGATGTAGGTTCCCAGCAATAGATTCCAAATGCAAATACCACACTTAGAATCAACTCCAGACCTTTTACCTGCTTAACTGATGAAGAAATAATGAAGGAGTAGCCCACACATGACCATGAAACATCTTTTGATTCAAGTGTCCAATTACTCTTGGTCCCTTAAAAAAGGGGGGATGGCTACTCTTAAAAGCTGTAATTCCTAAACCCTTCCTCCAATTTGGATGTATATACCCTCAAATTAAACCTGAGAGTGTTCACTTTCAGCCCATATCCATTATATAACTAGCTTGAATATGTTTTGGTAAAAACTTGAAAAATGTTTTAATTGTGCCTGTGTCCAAATATACAGTATATGGACCTAACTGTATCACGCTGGATATCTTTACTGATATGGATGGGTAATGTGATAGGAATGTATAGATGCCCCATCATTTGATGAAAATTATCAACCTACAGAGGACTGAATTCAAAGGCCCCCCCCCCGAAATTCAAAGTGAAAGAATGATGCAGCAGGCTAGTCCATATTCCTGAAATTTCATTGCATTAACTCAGAATGGTCCTCAGTAGTTTGTATGGCCCCCACATGTTTGTATGCATGCCTGACAACGTTGGGACATGTTCCTAATGAGACTATGGATGGTGTCCTGGGGGATTTCCTTCCAGATCTGGACCAGGGCATCACTGAGCTCCTGGACAGTCTGAGGTGCAACCTGGCAGCGTTGGATGGACCGAAACATGATATCCAAGGAACTGCCTGTATACACTCCCCACATGAGGCCGGGCATTGATGTGAACAAGGAGGAACACAAGACCCACTGCACCAGCGTAGGGTCTGACAATGGGTCCAAGGATTTCATTCCGATACGTAATGGCAGTCGAGGTGCCATTGTCTGGCTTGTAGAGGTCTGTGTGTCCCTCCATGGATATGCCTCTCCAGACCATCACTGACCCACCACCAAAACAGTCATGCTGAACGATGTTACAGGCAGCATAACATTCTCCATGGCTTCTCCAGATCCTTTCATGTCTGTCACATGTGCTCAGAGTGAACCTGCTCTCATCTGTGAAAAGCACAGGACACCAGTGGTGGACCTACCAATTCTGGTTTTTAATGGCAAATGTCAATCGAGCTCTATGGTGCCGGGCAGTGAGCACAGGGCCCACTAGAGGACTTTGGGCCCTCAGGCCACCCTCATGAAGTCTGTTTCTGATTGTTTGGTCAGAGACATTCACACCAGTGGCCTGCTGGAGGTAATTTTGTAGGGCTCTGGCAGTGCTAATCCTGTTCCTCCTTGCCCAAAGGAGCAGATACCGGTCCTGCTGATGGGTTAAGGACCTTCTATCGCCCTGTCCAGCTCTCCTAGAGTAA
This sequence comes from Staurois parvus, assembly GCF_062004578.1. Lineage (NCBI taxonomy): Eukaryota > Metazoa > Chordata > Amphibia > Anura > Ranidae > Staurois > Staurois parvus. Next base: position 236,831 of record NW_028318948.1, read on the forward strand.
CTGCCTGTTTCTGGAATCTCCTCCATGCTCTTGAGACTGTGCTGGGAGACACAGCAAACCTTCTGGCAATGGTATGTATTCATGTGCCATTCTGGAGGATTTGGACTGCCTATGCAAACTCTGTAGGGTCCAGGTATTGCCTCATGTTACCAATACTGACCCTAGCCAAATACAAAACTAGTGAAAAACAGTCAGAAAAGATGAGTAGGGAAAAAAATGTCAGTAGCCTCTACCTGTAATACCATTCCTGTTTTGGGGGTCATCTTATTGTTGCCCATCTAGTGCACCTGTTAATTTCATTAATGCCAAAGCAGCTGAAACTGATTAACAACCCCCTCTGCTACTTACCTGACCAGATCAATATCCCAGGAGTTTAACTTGACTTGATGCTAGACTGATGAAAAAGCGTTCCTTTAATTTTTTGGATCAGTGTACCTCTTAGATTGTAAGCTCCAAGGAGCAGGGCCCCCCTTGCCCTCTTGTATTGAACTGTATGGGTGCTGTATTGTCTTCATTTATATTGTAAAGCACTGAGCAAACTGTTGGTACTATATAAAACCTGAGCAAACTATTGGCGCTTTATAAACATTGTATAATAATAATTTTATATATATATATATATATATATATATATATATTTATATATTTATTTATTATTATTATATGTTTCTAAAGCGCCAATAGTTCGCTCAGCGCTGTATAATATATACATATATATATATATATGCATTCACATTCTATGCATTAAATATTACTGTACTGTTTATGTTCCTCTGACATCAGAGTTGTTTACTGAACAATTCTGAAGGATTGAGGTATGTCCAGCTCCTGATCATTATAAGTTTGAACTGGTTTATGAATGACAAGCATGCAGCACACAAGTTCACAGGGGCAGAGTGAGGTAGACGGTCAAGTATCCCGCATGTCATTGCCATTCCTCCTGCCTTTCCCTTGTCCTTAGGATTTCCAGGAACTCCAAGTAATATTTGTACAGAAACCAATAAACAAGCTGATGCCCAGAGCCTCATCACTCAGCCCTCATGTCCAAATGAACCAATGAAATGCATCCTGGCAGGACAGACAACCTGATTGGATACAAAAAGCCAGTAAACATCTTTCATAGCACACACCCCCTTCCTTCTCGCAAAGGGAAAAAAGTATCAGCACTGAGCAGCACATGTAAGGAAAGCAGCAAGTATATTGGAGCTCACGTGGCATTAGGTAGACGGCTAACAAGGTTTTCAGTAATGCCACGGTGAAAGAATTCACCTTACTTAGTTAATAAGTGCATGATTAAAGAACAACTGTAAGTAAAACATCATTGTGTAACAAACATGGAAAGTGGAAAGCATGTGGCTGTTTTTTGGTTTCAGATGAACAATTTGAAAACAAATTAATGTTCTAAAATTGTGGACATTCAGCAACAAAAATAAAAATGCAATATGATGCTGCTATAATTATATTCTAATCCAGGCAATGCACACAATGCAACTTTGCCAGTGTACCCCAAATGTTATCTTGAACAAACTGGCATGGGTATCGCACTCAGCGACACACAAACTTTGTTTAAATCCCAATTAATAGCTCTTAATTGAAGTCCTGTTGAAATTTTGCATATTAATACAGTAATGTGGTTACTGCATGAACTAATAAATGTGGGCATGGTGTTTCCCACCATAAACATGGAGTTCAGGCACATCCTGCTCACACTTTGATCTTGGGATACACCCTGGAGAATCTGCATTAACCGTTTAAGGACCACCCTATAGTAGATTTAATGCTACAGGGCGGCACCTGTGCGCAGGGTCATGTATATATACGCGATTCTGCATTTCCGGGAAGAGGGTGCGTGCTCCCTACCCGTGCCGCTGATTGTGGTCTGGGGTGTCAATCACCGGGTCCCGGCCGATGATTACCCGCCGGTGCACGGTGATTGCCGGCGATCACCGGCAGGGAGGAGAGCTGCTTTGGGCACACTGCACTGGATGGCTAAACAGAGCCATTCAGAGTAGTGTGCTTACAGTGAAGTACACCCCCCCGCCCCCTAGTTAAACGCTCCCATCACACAGTTAACCCTTTGATTGCCCCTCATGTTAACCCATTCCTGCCCAATGCCATTAGTACAGTGTCAGTGCTTTTTTTAGCACTGATCACTGTATTGGTGTCACTGGGGATGTCAGTGACATCAAGTCAGTTCTCTCCAGTGTCAGAATGCCCACCGCAGTCCTGCCATAAGTCGCTGATTGCCGCCATTATTAGTATAAAAAAAATTCCAGTATCTATACCGCCATTTGTAGATGCTATAACTTTCACATAAATTAATTAATTTACACTTACTGGGTTTTTTTTTTTAGCAAAGACATGGCGAAATTTGATTTTTACATTTTTTTACTGGACATGTTTAACCGTTTCTCGCCCGGCCGCCATCTGGCTATAGCAGCTCGTCCCTCCGGGTGGACGCAATATGGTGTCCTTTCAAGCATGAACAGTTTGCCTGCCCGCAGAACCACGCAGCGTAGCGATCTGTCACCAGCCATGTACTTCGGACACGGCCGATGACAGATCTGTGTACCGGCCCCATTGCCAGTACCATGTGACCTGCTGTGACCAATCACAGCAGGTCACATGACAGTTGTATACAATGGATGACTTATTTTCATGCCATCCATTGTATACAAGTGTGGCTAGCTGTTAATGGTCACAGCGATCACATGCACAAACTGGGCCAATCACAGCCCAGCTGTGTCATGTAATTAGCTGTGGCCAAATCACAGTTAAGAAAAAAACAAATCCTGAATGAATCAATTTCATTCAGATAAAATGCTTGCTTATAGCAAAGTAATTTTTTGCTATAAGCAAATTGTGTAAAAAAAAAAAAAAAAAAATACTGATCACTTCCCCAAAGTAGTACAATGTTGCTATGGTAACATTATACTACTTTGGTCATAGTGAAATATGAAAAAAAAAAATCTTAAAATAAGAGAAAAGTAATAAAAAAAATCAATTTTTTTATTCATACTGTCACCAGTCAGTGTCCCTGATCACCGCCATGCCAGTTATACGACGACGCTGTACTGCACTGGTGACAGTATGTAAAAAAAAAAAAAAAAAAAAAAAAAAAATTGAAAATCATTTTTATTCATTTCCGAAAAATGACAAAAAAATGACAACTTCAAAAACTCGCCATGTCTGTTATGAAATACGTCGGACTATCTACTTTGCAAAAAGGGGTCATTTGGGGGATATCTGTACGGTTCTGAAATTCTTGGACCTCAAGAAACTAGATTGGCTGTCAGTACTTCAGGATTGATCAATTTTCAGATCTATACCATAGTTTGTGAACTCTATAACTTTCCTACAAACTAAATAATAAATACTAATTTGGGTTATTTTCACCAAAGACATGTAGCAGAATACATCTCAGCCTAAATTTATGAACAATTATTTGGAAACTTTTATAACAGAAAAACTTGTTTTTTTTTTCAAAATTTTTGGTCTTTTTTGTTTAGCAAATACCACCAAAAGAAAGCTCTAGTTGTGTGAAGAAAATGATAACATTTTAGTTTGGGTACAATGTTGTATGACCGCGCAATTGTCATTCAAAGTGAGAGCGCTGAAACCTGAAAAATGACCTGGGCAGGAAGGGGGTAAAAGTGCCCGGTATGGAAGCGGTTAATAGCAAAATGCCAAAAATGTAGCTTTTCTCAAAATTGTCTGCCTTTTCTCTTTATAGCGCAAAAAATAAAAAAACGCACGGGCGATCAAATACCACCGAAAGAAAGCTCAATTCGTGGGAAAAAAAAAGGACATAAATTTAATTTGGGTGCAGCATTGCATGACTGCGCAATTGTCAGTTAATGTAACGCAGCGCCGTAATGCAAATCACTTCTTTAACTGCTTCCTGACCGCCCTATAGCAGAAATGCTACATATATATATATACGTGATTTGCGTTCCCGTGGTTCTCCCAGACAGCGTCAGATTGCCCGTTAGTACACCAGTAATCACATTTATTGCCAGGAACACGGTCATACACAATAAACCTCCATTGCTAGTATAGTGTCTGAACAGATCAATATCTTTGATCAGATCAACACTATACCAGCGTTCACATTAGTATAGTGTCCCCAAAAACACAGCGTTAGCGGGATCAGCCCCACCACCTGCCAGCACCTGCGTTTAGCCCCTACGCTTACCCCCCCCCTTCCCCAGCAAGTGCACTGTCAGTAGGTCACTGTCACTTGATACATTGCACACAAAACCGCAGTGTTCGCAGAATCAGGCCTGATGACTCTCATATGCAGCAGAGTGTCAGTACTAGTGCCGCTCCACCTTTTGGTGAACTGGCGAGCACCAGCGGCCTAGTACATCCTGGTCTTTCACATATCAGCACTGCAGTATAACTTGGTGACGTGGTGAGTCCCATAAATGCAGTACAAGCTGGTGCGGTGGCGAGCACAAGTATTGTCCCGCAACCACCAAGAATTCGCAAACAGGCCCATAGAGCCCCTAGTATCATTCCGGATGTGCTTACAAATCCCGATTGTCAGCCCACTAATTCTGCAGCACCCGTACTTCCCCCATTCACTGCCCAACCCGGAATTCAGGTGGAAACAGCAACTTTAACTACTCCCCTTGATTTTTGGAGCTGTTTTTCACGGAAGATCTGTATGCATTGATTGTGGATCATATGCACAACAATTTATTGCTGCCAACCCAAATTCAAACCTTGCCAGACCATTCGCATGGAAACCCATTACAGTTTCTGAATTTAAATTTTTTTGGGCCTAACCCTCAACATTACTAAACAAAATGAATTGCAGTTGTATTTGTCCACAGACCTGATTCATCATATGTCCATGTTCTCTGCTGCATGGACAGGCATAAATTTGAGAGTTGTTTTATGCATTTCAATGACAATACACTGTCATATCGTGGTGCAATTCTCAGTTAAACTAGTGTAGTGCTTTATAGCAAAAAAAAAAAAAAAATGGCATAAATTGCAGTATTTATACCATAGTTTGTAGACGCTATAACTTTCACACAAAGCAATCAATATACACTTATTGGGATTTTTTTTTACCAAAATCATGTAGCAGAATACATTTTGGCCTAAATTTATAACTAACTTTGAGTTTACTATATATTTTTTATAGTTGAAAGTAAAAAATATTGTTTTTCTTCAAAATTTTCAGTATTTTTTTGTTTATAGCGCAAAAAATAAAAAGCGTACAGGTGCTCAAATACCACCAAAAGAAAGCTCTATTTGTGTGAAAAAAAAAGACGCAAAATTTTGTTTGGGTGCAGCATTGCATGACTGCACAATTATCAGTTGAATTAGTGCAGCGCCGAGTAGCAAAAAAAGGCCTGGTCAGGAAGGGGGGGGGGGGTAAATCCTCTGGAGGGCAAGTAGTTAAGGTAAAAAGTGTAAAGATCTACCCATAATGGGAACAAGTTTATTTGACCTATCTAATGTATATTAGCTTGGGTCAGTTTTAGAAAGTGCGTATGGACTTTTTGATGGAAGCTATTGAATGAGGAGAGTCTGGTGCACTATTTGAGTGAACAGTGTAGACACTTGCAGTAAATTTCAATATCACCTCCATCATCCAAAATGGATATTATTGGTTTATCTATATACAGTCATGGCCAAAAATATTTGCCCACAAAATTGTTGCAATTACAAATGTTTAGGCATTCTCATGTTTATTTATTTTGTTTGTATTGGTATGACACAAAAAAGTGGAGAAACAAAAAGCCAAATCTGACACATTCCACCCACAACTCCAAAAATGGACTGGACAAAATTATTGGCACCCTCAATTTAATATTTGGTAGGAGACCCCTTGGAAAAAAAATAACTGAAATCAATGGCTTCCTGTAATCATCAATGAGTTTCTTATACCTCTCTACTGGCATTTTGGACCCCTCTTCTTTTGCCAACTGCTGCAGGTCTCTCAGATTGGAAGGGTTCCTTTTCCCAACTGCTGTTTTGAAATCTCTCCACAGGAGCTCTATGGGATTGAGATCTGGACTTGTCTTAAACTATTTCTGGGTTCTTTTTGACTTGTGCTTTGCGTCATTGTCCTGCTGTAAGACCCATGACCTCTGACGGAGACCCAACCTGTGGTGGGGAAAGACTGCACTTTGATTGTATTTAATATTTATGTAAGGAATTTACAATGTTTATGCTTATGTAGTTATGGGCTATGATTTTTGTTTAGTGCTGTGCTTTATAAGTATTTCTTATATCTGTTGACTGTTTGGGATTTGAGTACTAGCTACTTTTAAAGGTTAGTAAAGTGGTGAGCATGCAAATAATAAATAATTTTTTATATGTATGTTTTATTACTCATTTTAATAAGAGTTAAAATTTTAGTGCTTGCAGTACATTGGAAAGCTGGACTACTGCTTAACACAGAATGCAGCACTCTGGGTCTCTGGCAGGCCAGCACACCCCCTGCACAGAGCTGCTCAGGTCTCCAGGGGATCCAGCACACCCCCTGCACAGAGCTGCTCAGGTCTCCAGCACACCCCCTGCACAGAGCTGCTCAGGTCTCCAGCACACCCCCTGCACAGAGCTGCTCAGGTCTCCAGCACACCCCCTGCACAGAGCTGCTCAGGTCTCCAGCACACCCCCTGCACAGAGCTGCTCAGGTCTCCAGCACACCCCCTGCACAGAGCTGCTCAGGTCTCCAGCACACCCCCTGCACAGAGCTGCTCAGGTCTCCAGCACACCCCCTGCACAGAGCTGCTCAGGTCTCCAGCACACCCCCTGCACAGAGCTGCTCAGGTCTCCAGCACACCCCCTGCACAGAGCTGTTCAGGTCTCCAGCACACCCCCTGCACAGAGCTGTTCAGGTCTCCAGCACACCCCCTGCACAGAGCTGTTCAGGTCTCCAGCACACCCCCTGCACAGAGCTGTTCAGGTCTCCAGCACACCCCCTGCACAGAGCTGTTCAGGTCTCAATGGGATCCAGCACACCCCCTGCACAGAGCTGTTCAGGTCTCTAGCACACCCCCTGCACAGAGCTGTTCAGGTCCCAATAGGATCCAGCACACCCCCTGCACAGAGCTGTTCAGGTCTCCAGGGGATCTAGCACACCCCCTGCACAGAGCTGTTCACATTTCAATGGGATCCAGCACACCCCCTGCACAGAGCTGTTCATGTTTCCAATGGCACACCCACTCAGCAGCCCTTCTCAGGGAACCTGAGCACTTCACAGCAGGTGTATGTATCAGAATGCTGGAGACCCGGACAATAGGGCTTTCCACCATGCTGCCAACACAAGGAGGGGATATTTCTAAAACTGGAACAGCTAGAATCTGAAACAGTTGTGCATGGCAACCTAACAAAGTCTATCTTTCATTTTCAAAGCTTCAATAACCAAGCAGAAGTGAGAAGCTAAATTGGTTGCCATTCACATTTGCTCCAGATTCTGTCTGCTCCAGTTTTAGTAAATTTCCCCCATGGTATTTCAACCCTTGCTGTATCAAACAAATTTAGTTCCCGGAATGGACTGTAAAAAAAAATAAATCAAACACCTCTGCATTCTACCAAAAGATCGGATGAAATTTGAAGACGGTGTTCTTTCTGATCTTCTGTCAAGATTTGCGGCACCATCTTTGCAAAATCTTTCTCATTCCCAAATTCTCCGTTAGAATCTTCTGCCTGGTTTTCCTGTTCATGTTCAATTCTTCTGCCATCATTCGCACACTCAGTCTTTGATCTGAGTTTATGAGGGTTTTCACTCTGTCCACATTTGTATCCCTCCTTTGAAATTTTGGCTGCCCACTTCTTGCTTCATCATGGACATCTTCCTTCTCTCCTTAAACGGACTATGCCATTCAAAAACACTCAAATTATTATTGTTATTATTATACAGGATTTATATAGCGCCAACAGTTTGCTCAGCGCTTTACAATATAAATGGAGACAATTCAACAATACAGTTCAATACAAGAGGGTTAGGAAGGCCTGCTCCTTGGAGCTTACAAATGCAAATGGCTGCCTGGCTCACCACCATAGAGCTACATTGAAAAAGGTATTCCAGGAATTAAATTGTCACCTCGTGTATGTAGCAAATAGGGCAGTTAAAAAAGCAAAGTGTAAATGTCCTTACTAGTTCCTCTTCTATATTTTAGAGGAAAAGTGTAATACATTACACCAATAGGAATAACTTGGGCAGTGGCGCTCATGTGCACTTCGAAGAGGAGCAATGCCTGGCAAGGCCACACAGTAAGACACATGAAGTGCCTGTGTTCCTGGAACATGTATTTAACAAAGCGCTCTACACTGAGGCTAGGTTCAGAGCTGTGTGGGTGATTGCCACTGCGGGACCTGCACCTCTTACTGCAGTCACAACCATCCGCACAGTGAATAACAGGAGATGCGGGAGGGTGTCATTAATCCTAATGGCACTCCACCCACACTGGAAATTTTACCCACACTAGGAACTGTACTGTACTTGTGGTTCCAGTGCGGGCAGCGATTCCAAAAATGGTGCAGAGACCTTTTCGCTGCGTTTCAGGAGGCACGATAGCCCATTCAAATGAATGGGCTGCCATGTCCGTGTAAACTGTGGCTGTCAGAACCACACGTCTGCAGGGCTGCTGTTAGAAATCTCAGAGCCCCATACAGCCTGTCAGGGACCCTGTTGCCGTGCAGCCGCGCGACGGTGACAGATCCCTTCGGGTCACGGCGGTGCGAGTGCGCGGGAGCGTGTGGGCGCACATGCGCAGTAGAGTCCACGTCACCGCCAGGTGGGCTATTTAAACCTGCAATACAGTACAATCAATGCCTTCTGGTCTACAACGTCCCTGCACTATTACCTGATCCTGTTGCTTATATTCTGATCTGACCCTGACTAAGAAAGAACTCCGCCTGCACCGACCTTGGCTATCCCTGACCATCCGCTTGCCTGCTCCCTTGTACTTTATCTGCCTGCTTAATACTGACCTGGCTTGTCTGACTCTGTTGTATCTCCTTACCTGCACCTGGCTCGCATCCTGACGGCTGCCATACTTACCTGCTGCTGCACCCTCAGTCCTGCACCTGGCCTGCATCCTGGTCACTGCCATACCTGCCTGCTACCGCATCCACGCTCCAGTGTCCAGTCCCAGTAAACAGAGTTTACTATGCTTCAGTTATGAACAGGGGCGGACTGACAACTCATGGGGCCCCTGGGCAATAGGGGATCATGGGGCCCCTGTGTCCTTGCCCAAACTCAAAAAAGCCTATGAAAAAAAGGTACCAGGGGCATCTCATGGGGCCCCCTACTGACCCCGGGCTCTCGGGCAGTGCCCGAGTTTCCAAATGGTCAGTCCGCCCCTGGTTATGAATGAACATATTGAATGATGACTCCTTCCTCTGCTCTCCTGTATATCCCTGTGTATGTCTGCAGCAGCTGGCAAGGAGAGGAAAGCTAGCAGTGTTGCAGGGATGCACACAGCAACCTGCAGGGGAAATCAGGTGTCAACAGGGAGGGGAATCGGTACCATGGGGGGGCTACTACAGGAATGGTGCCCTGTGTGTCTCTCCATCCAGCAGCTGAAAGCTGGTGGGATGGAGTGGAGGAGAAAAACAACTTTCAGCTGCTGCAGAGAGCCGCACAGGGAGTCGTTCCTGTAATTGCCCTGGTACCTATCTTCCTCCCTGTCCTGCCCACATCTGATCTCCCTGCTGCCTGGGCCCCGCACAGGGGGACAGGTGGTACTCCCTTACCCTGCACATATGTGAACCTAGGGTCAGAGGAATGTTGGAAATTATTAAAGGACTATTTTACTAAAAGATCATTTTTTTCGGTGAATTATTTTCCTGACTGCAATTTCTCTTCTGCTGGAGTCCTTTAGGGGTTAAAAGAGATATCAGGCAGCAGTTTCTTGCAGTTTCCAAAGCATTTGTTGATTTTTTTCAGCGTTGAATTCCATCTATGTGCCCAACCTTCCTTTCTCAGCATGTGCTTGGGTTCTGCCATTGCAGAGTAGAATTCACACAGTAACTATTATTCAAATATCAGTGAAACTACCAGTAAGTGTTTGGGCTAGGCGAGGAAAGATGCAAACACTGGAAAACTAAAGAGTTGAACCCTGGCATCAAAATAATGGTTAAATGATTTGCAGCCAAGAATATGTAAACCCAATATTTCCTATTCCTGATCTGTGCCTGCTGTACCATGTATTTGTATGAAAAAGTCTCCTGTTCTCTTTGTATTGCTTCCTTTGTGTGAAATCCCTGATGTTCATGCCAGTCCCTCTGCTTTCCCATCAAAAACTGAGGACACTAGGCATGAGAGTTCAGGTCTCTAGATATGCTGGGAACTAATCCTGCTCCCCTCCAATGATCAGACTTATCCTGACATGCCCCTATAAGCACAGCCCCCCGTTCCTGCACAGCCATTCACTAAGAAGTTAAGTGTTCTGCTGTTTCTCCTCCCCCAGCTTTCTGTTCTAAGCTGCATAATCACTTTATAGGGGTATTTGATCACTTATAAAAACGGGGAAAAAAGTATTTATAATTTTTTTTTATATCTATAAACAGTTGTTTTGCTTTTCATTTCTATTCCTAACTTATTGGGTTGATTTACAAGGTGAGAGTTTACATATACTTTAATTCAGACCTTTCAGTAACTGAGCAGGGCTTGGAGTCTTCTTGTGAGAGCTAGAGATGAGCGAATCGAAGTAGGCGAAGTGGAATTCGTTTCGAATATTAGAAAAATTTTCGATTCGCGCCGAATCCGAAAATAAGCAGACTTCGGATGCGCGAATCGAAATTTTTCCTAAAATGGCGGCGACATGTGCGGCGACGGAGCGGGGATGTCTGGGAAGGCGCGCAGACAAGGCGCGCTGACCCATAATGCATTCATTCATGACATGTGATCGCATTAGCCAATCAGCAGCCAGCACTGTGTAATGGTCGAGCTATAAATGGCGGCCATTTTAGAATTCTACATTTGCCTCCAGTCATTCAACAGAGGCAGACCTGGCTGTATTCAGGGAGAGAGTTAGGGACACAGAAACGTTACTGAGGGCCACAGAAACGTTACTGAGGGCCAGACACAGAACCGTTACTCAGGGACAGACACAGAATTGGTACTCAGGGACAGACACAGAATTGGTACTCAGGGACAGACACAGAATTGGTACTCAGGGACAGACACAGAATTGGTACTCAGGGACAGACACAGAATTGGTACTCAGGGACAGACACAGAACTGTTACTCAGGGACAGACACAGAATTGTTACTCAGGGACAGACACAGAATCGTTTAATTAAAGAGTATGTCAGACAACATGCAGAGGAGTGGCAGAGGAGGCAATGTTTTAGGAGCGTGCAGACATGGCAGCAGAGGAAGGGGTCGAGGCAGCACTAGTCGCAGCCAGAGGCCAGTGCTCCCGGTGTCATCCAGCGGTCGTGTCTCCACCGACAACCCTGCCGTCATCGATTGGTTGGCTCGGTAGTCTTCCTCTTCCCAGGTCACCTCTGACACCTGCAGCCAACGGTCGGTGGGTACGTCAGACACAACCGTTAGTTGGCATGGCCCGGGAACAAGCCCACTGAAATCACGTGTCCTCGACCTGCCCCTGTCCTTTGGTGTTCCCTCACCAAGCGAAGTATCGTATGCTGTGGGCTCAGCCCCACTGTACAGTGAGGAAGAGCTAACAGAGGGCGGTCAGGAACGGGGGGAGACATCCGCCTCTTCAGCAGCCAGGCGAAGAAGTAGTGGCGAGGAGAGTGGCTCGGTAGCCGGTCTAGAGACAGGTCTGTCTCCTGACCCACACGCAGCCGAGGGGGCTAGTAGTGAGGCGGAGACCCTAATTGATGAGGCTGATCGCACTTGGCAGCCTCATCGTCATCAGGCTATTGCTTCCGCATCATCAGGAGAAGAGGGTGGCAGCTTGGCAGCGAGCAAAACAGTCGGTGGGTTGCCCAGGAGGCAGCAGGGTCGCAGCAGTGTCAGTGGAGGCAAACGGCCACGGAGTAGAGCACCAGCTCCACTGCAGCCTACCACCACGGCCAGTAGTGGTGCCGGTGTGCACGGAGGAAGCAGCAGTCAGCCAGTGAGGAGTATCGGGGGCAAAGTTTCCTACTAGGCGGTGTGGCAATTTTTTGTCAAGCCGCCCGAGGAAGTAAACGTAGCCGTATGTCGACTATGTGGCCAGAAAGTCAAGCGTGGCCAGGGGGCCCATGTTGGGACTACAGCGTTGCGGCAGCATATGCAGCGTCGCCATTTGGTGGCCTGGGAAAACCGTGATAAGGATACGGCGGTTCTGCCTGCCCCAGCCCAGGGTTCCATTTTGTCATAGGGTGCTGGCAGATTACGGGCCTCCCATTGCTGCTGCCAGGTCTTAATCTGCCATGGGCCCCTGTACCGCCTCCTCATGCTGCTGCCAGGTCCACAGTCTCTCATGGGTCCCTGTACGGCCTCCCATTGCTGCTGTCTCCATCGCCACACTCTGCCATGTGCCACTTTTAGGTCTCCTCACACACTGCTGGTGTGTTCCATTTTTTGTCATAGGGTGCTGGCAGATTACGGGCCTCCCATTGCTGCTGCCAGGCCCGTAATCTGCCATGGGCCCCCGTACCGACTCCTCATGCTGCTGCCAGGCCCGTAATCTGTCATGGGCCCCTGTTGTCGCTTGTTGGCATATTCCGCTCGTTCAGATGCTCCTTCTCCTGCTACTCCTCTTCACGGATTCCGTCAGCAGTCTTTCTTGGAATCCGTTTCCAAGAGACAACAGTTTGCGAGCACGCACCCAACGGTGCAGAAGCTGAACGTCCTCCTGTCCAAGTTGCTGCTGCCAGGCTCGTAATCTGTCATGCGCCCCTGTACCGCCTCCTCATGCTGCTGCCACGTCCAGAGTGTGTCATGGGCCCCCGTACCGACTCCTCATGCTGCTGCCAGGCCCGTAATCTGTCATGGGCCCCTGTACCGCCTCCTCATGCTGCTGCCAGGTCCAGAGTGTGTCATGGGTCCCTGTACGGCCTCCCATTGCTGCTGCCAGGCCCGTAATCTGCCATGGGCCCCCGTACCAACTCCTCATGCTGCTGCCAGGCCCGTAATCTGTCATGCGCCCCTGTACCGCCTCCTCATGCTGCTGCCACGTCCAGAGTGTGTCATGGGCCCCCGTACCGACTCCTCATGCTGCTGCCAGGCCCGTAATCTGTCATGGGCCCCTGTACCGCCTCCTCATGCTGCTGCCAGGTCCAGAGTGTGTCATGGGTCCCTGTACGGCCTCCCATTGCTGCTGTCTCCATCGCCACACTCTGCCATGTGCCACTTTCAGGTCTCCTCACACTGCTGGTGGTTTCCATTTTTGTCATAGGGTGCTGTATGGCCTCCCATTGCTGCTGCCTCCACCGCCACACTGTGGCTCCACACTCTGGTTTTGGCCCCGTGACTGCCCAAATGAGTGAAGTGTGCGGTGATTCTAAGATCGACGGCACTCATCTGCATGTCATACTGACTGTCAGTATTATTTCTCTTCCCCAGCAGACTCCAAGGGCATTTAAATTAAAGGTACAGTGTTCTGCACTAATATAAAGGCTCTCTGAAGCCTAGAAACACCCTTTTATAAGTTAAATTCGCAGCGAATATATTCAACTCGAATCAAAATTTTTTCACGATTTCGCCGAATCAGTCGAATCGAATTTTTGAATAATTCGCTCATCTCTAGTGAGAGCTTTCTGCTAATGATAGGTGATCTGAATCTGGCGGAGTATGAAGTATTGAATTGCACTGCATCACTGGATAATTCTTGGCCATGTATGAGAGGTTTGCATTCATGAACACCTCACTATTACTAACTGTCTTTGGAGGATGCTCCTTCTTCCACATTTGGTGGTGATCTGGGTTGAAATAACTCTATCAGCAAAAATCAGTTAGAATATTATCTTTTATGAAACAGACAGCATTATTTTTGTTTGCTGGATCCTAGATGAAGCCGGTCACTCATGGGGTGTGGAGGAGTTGTTTTTCACAGACTTTATTAGGCCATTGCCAGTTATACACAGCTTGGCATAGGGAAGTAGGACAAAGGTGAAGCATGTAAAAAATGAGTGCAGTACTCCAGTGTGATTCAGCATCCTTCAACCTTACAAATATGACAGCACTGCCAAAAATATATACACCGCATGGCCAAAAGCATGAGGACATCCCTCCTAATGATTGAATTTGAGTGTTTCAAGGGAAGGGTACAGTTAATACAGCATAAAGAGCACAAGCATGTTAGACAAATGTGTACTTCCAACTTTGTGGGAACAGTTTGGGGTCCTTTTCTGTTCCACCATGACGGTGCCCCTGTGTACAAAGCCAGCTCCATTAACAATGGTCTGGTGTAAAGGAACTTGAGCAACTTGCACAGAGCTAACCTCAGCCCCACTGAACACCTTTGGAATGCCTATTGCAAGCCATGTCCTCTCGTCTAGCATCAGTACCTCACAAATGCTCTCTTGGGTAAACAGACACAAATTCGCACAAACACTCCAAAATCTTGCGGAAAGCCTTCCCAGGAGATGTTATAGCTGCAAAGTGGAGGAGGCAACTCTAAAGGAATGCCCTTGGTTTTTGATGCTCAGCAAACCATGGATGTGATGTTCAGGTGTCCACAAATCTTAGACAGCTGTCTGTGGTTGTGTTCTTTGTAAATAGCGGATTGGAGGATTTGACATGACACCAATACCAGTGTCCAATGGACGTGCAGCAGGGATTTCATAGCAAACCAGAGGTACAGCTACTGTACTGTCCAGTAGAACTAAGATAGGAATTGACCTGCATAGTACAATGAAGCTAATATAAAGACACCCTTACAAATCTTATCCCAATTAAATTATTGTCTCTAGAGTTCAACTTTAACCTTTCCTCATAGCTGAGATTCTCCATGCACCTTATTTTTCTATGTTCCCCTCTCTGCCTTTTCTAGTTTTGTTAATTGGTGCTTACGGCTGAACTTCATATTAAAGATGAAATCTTACTAATATTTTCTACAGGGTCATGATTATGTCACTTGACAAGAGGGTTTCCCTTGTGGCTCTGGTCCGAGCACCCCTGAATGTGGCGACAGAGGTACAAGGTTCAAGAAGCACTGGTGCCGGTAGCTTGATAGCAGGTGACTACCACAGTCAGGGATGTAGTCAAGGTGAGCCAGGGTCATACATGGTGAGACAGCAGCTTGGCCGGGAAGAAGGCTGGGGTCGGTACAGGGAAGCAGGCAGAGCAAGGTCCAGTAGCAAGCAGAGGTCAGCACCAGGGAAGCAGGCAGACAATAGTCAGAGTCAAGCCTAGGTCAGAATCCAAAGAGCGAGCTCAGGAACAAGCTGGGTCAGCAACAGAAGATCAGTCAGCAAAAGCAGGAACACAGATCATGGGGAGCTGAAGAACATCCAGTGATTAGCACACAGCAGGATCTCCTTTAAATAGGCAGCTTGGTGCAAGTGTGTGAGGATGGGTGTGCTGGCACACACAAAAGCGCCTATGTGTCAGTGTGAGCCGAATATTAGCCCGAGCTTCTCTGTCTTGGTACATGTGCACGAGCATTAGGTGCAGGGAAATGAGCATTAGCTGCATAAGACTTAGCATTAGCTGTATTAGTTTCCTGACACTTACCCTAGAAGTAGCAGATTGTCATTATATGCTCCTCTAGAGATAAATGTAAACCGAAGCCTTTGTAAAATATAGCACTTCACAGCCCTCCCATCTTTTGGAAGTGTCCAGTTACATACATAAAACCTACTAAAAAAAACACATAGAATCTTATTGGAAGATAATTGTTAAAAAGAAGATCTGGAAGAATGGTGTCTTTAGAGTTAGCGGAGGTGTCTCCCTCATCCATTCGACTGACATGGACAAGAATTGCCATAGATGCAGAAAACCAGCCCATTCCCATTGTTTGTACTAAAATGACCCGTGTTATTAGACACCCACTATCTACATGTACATCCCATCCTTTGACGTGACATGCAGTTGTAAAGCTTTGACCATTTTGACTATTCTCCTGGTTTGCACAGGAGCATAAGGATTGTAGTTGGGCCCCCTGGACCTCCTCCCTAGATTGCCCTGTGGATGGTCAGACTCCTCTTCAGCCTAAACAGCATTTCTATCACTCAAGTGAACTTGTGATATCTTAGTGCCTTTTGCTTACACTGCACAATTATTGCATCGCTGGATAATTCTGGGCCATGTATGAGAAGTTTACATTTTGGTACACCTCACTCTTTGGAGGATGCTCTAGCTTCTACATTTGGTAGTGATCTGGGTTGAAATAACATTTTATCAGCAAAAATTGCCACAGTCAGAATATTATCTTTTATGAAACTGATAGCATTATTTTTGCCAGCAGGAGCCTAGATGGAGAAGGTCACACTCATTGGGTGTGGTGTTTTTCCACAGACTTTATTAGGACTTTGCCAGTTATACACAGCTTGGTATATGAAAGTAGGACAAAGGTGAAAGCATGTAATGAAGGCGTGTGATTCAGCATCCTTCAGCCGTCCCAATACGATGGCACTGCCAGCAACACATACACTTTATAGCCAAAAGTATGAGGATATCCCTCCAAATGATTGTGTTCAAGTGAAGGGTACAGTTAATATTAGAGCATAAAGTACAAAATCATGTTAGACAAATGTGTAATTCCAATGTGTACATCCCTTTCTGTTCCAGCATGACGATGCCCTTTGCACAAAACCAGTTCCATAAACAAGGGTTTGGTGTGGAGGAACTTGAGGGACCTGCACAGAGCCCTGACCTCAGCCCCAATGAACAGCTTTGGAATGAGTTAGAATGCCAATTGCAAGCGTCATCTCGTCCAGCATCAGTACCTTACAGATGCTCTAAAAAGATACAAATTCCCACAGACACGCCTTAAAATCTTGCAGAAAGCCTTCCCAAGAGAGTGTAGGCAGTTATAGCTGTAAAGTGGAGGTGGTGGGGGGGGGGACAACTGTTTAGGAATGTCCATGGTTTCGGAATATGATATTCAACAAACCCTCAATGGGATGTTCAGGTGTCCACAAACCTTTGACAACTACCTGTGGCTGTGTGTTTTGTAAATAGTGGATTGGGGAGCAGAGACATGACGTCAGTGTCCGATGGATGTGCTGTGATAGCTGTAGTGTCCGGAAGAGCAAAGACATCACTTAGAAGAAATTCAGCTGCATATAACTACAAAGCTGATGTGAAGACTTCCTAACAAATCTTATCCCAATTAAATTACTGTGTCCAGAGTTGAGCTTTAACCTTTCCTCATAGCTGAGGTCCTCCATGCCCCTTATTTAGCTAGTTGCCCCCTCCGCCCTTTCTACTTTTGTGAACTGGTGCTTACAACTGAACTGCATGTTCAAGATGAGCTCTTACTAATACTTTCTACAGGGTCAGGATTATGTCACTTACCCTAGAAGTAGTAGGTTGTCATTATATGCTCCTCTAGAGGAGAAAAATGTAAACAGAACAGTCTGTATAAAAAAATAAAAAACATAAAGATAACAGCTAGATCAGGGTTTGATGTAGGTGAGGGATAAGAGATCAAGGTCAGGCTCAGTGAGTTTAGGCCCCGTTTACACCAGAATGCAGTGCATGAAATTCACGTTCCATGCACGTTTCCCACACTATGTTCAAAACACACTGCGGTTGCAATCTGCAGCGCGTCAATGTTAACAACATCCAAATGTAGGTCGCATCCTATATGGGCATGCAGATATACTGACAGGTCTGCTGGAGACCTGCATGGTGTCAGCAATCTGCTGCTTGCTGGTGCAATGCTTTGGACGCTCCAGAAACAAAAAACAATAAATGCACATTTTGTTACCTGCAAAAAAAGTATTTTTTTTTGTAAAATGTTGAAATTATCCTTTAAGCATTGTTTAAACTTTTGTCATTAAGGGGTTAAGGGCCCATTCATACTACTGCAGTGTCAACGTACCAAAATGCACCAAATAAGGTACATGCAGTGAAACACACATAATGGGTTGCCATGCACTGAATTGCACATCCATCAACAAGGTGTGTTGGGACAATGACAATGCCATTGACAATGAATGGCACCGCATTAAACCAACAAATGTAAAAAGAGTGTGATTACCACAATTCAATAGCATGAATGGGCTTTTAAAGTGTTATGCCGGCTGTAGACGGGATGAAAATCGGCTAATTTTTTTTACCGTTCCTGGTTAGGTCGGCCGCTTGAACGACCGATTTTTTGTTTTTTTAAAGAAAAATCGGCCGGTTTTCTCCCCATCTATGGCCTGCATTAGTTCACCTTTGAAGAAAAAATGAAAAGGTGAACACTGTACACCCTAAACACCCCCCCCCCCCCCAGTTCTCTGCACATACCTCTCTGGGTGCTGGCTGAGCTCTCCATGCCCATGCAGCCCATGTAGCACTCCAGGGACTTCAGCGCTGGCACAGGGCACCGCTCTGATCCAGCCCGGAAGCACCGCAGGGAGAAGAGCGGGGGTTTCAAATCCCCAGACTGCTACAAGGGCTGCTTGGGCACTAACAGCTCATCACCCATGAAGGTAAGTACAGCAGGGATTGGAAGTGGGTAGGTTGTACGGTGTTCGTTCACCTTTTCAGTAGAAGTGAACTAACCCTTTAAGCATCTAACAGCATTTTAAGATCGCAATATTAATGAATTCTACAATTTCTGGAAAAAATATTCCTTCATTCACAGAAGTCACACAGAATTTGCTGCTGAGTCTTAACATCATGAGCACAGGCCGTATACTACTCTGTAGTTCTTACAAGGAGCTGATTCCACCCTTCCAGGCTTCATGCAGCCAAGTAGGTGAGAGGTCACCCAGAGCTGAGCTGTGTTTATGAAGAGACACAATGAGAAAAAAAAGCAAGCATAGCGCGTGAACATATTTCCTGCACCGCCTCAATGTGACTCACGAAAACAAAATACTATTATAATCTCTATCAGTTACCAAATGCTTCCAGAGCCATCTTAACTCTTTCTGGAAACAGATTCAAGGAATGTTCTGGGCTCTGCTGCATGTTTACAACAGAAGTTTCCATTGTGATAGCACAGCCTGAGTAACAACGTGTCACTTAAGAGACTAATATTTAAAGATGAGTTAACTACATCTGACGCAAACAAAGAGGACAGTGGGAGGTTTCTTCTGCATGATAAAATATGTATATTTGTAACAATACAGATGAAGATAACAACAAGCTTTTGTTGCATAGAAATCAAAGAAAACATTCTTTTGTTAAATGTATATTGAAAACTAGGCAAAATGACAATTCTTTTTATTACCAATAAAAAAATGAAACAATCCATTTCCATTAAAATCAAACTCTAGGCAGGTAAAAATACACAATTGAATGCTGCTTTGCATTCATTAATACATTATTAAACGTATTTGTAAATGCAAGCAATGTAATTACCTACTTTTGACTTTACAGCCTCTGTAACCAGAATTACCCCCCTTCATGATCAGGCCATATTTTTACTATATGGCACTGTGCTACTTTAACTGAATATTGAGCGGTCATGCAGCACTGTACACAAATTAAATTTATATAAATTTTTCACACAAATAGAGCTTTCTTTTGGTGGTATTTGAACATCACTGGGTTTTTTATTTTTTGCACTATAGATGAAAAAAGAACGAAAATTTAAAAGAAAAAACAGTATTTTTTACTTTGCTATAAAAACATATCCAATTAATAAAAAAATTCATTATAAATTTACATCAAAATGTATACAATACGTGTATATTAATTGGTTTGCGTGAAAATTATAGCGTCTACAAACAATGGTATAGATACTGGAATTATGGGCATTCTGACACTAATGGACAGTGGGTGGGATCTAACTGCCACTGATATTTCCAGTGACATTAATACAATGATCAGTGCTAATAAAAAGCAATGTCACTGTACTAATGACACTGGGCAGGAAGAGGTTAACATCTGGGGTGATCAAAGGGTTGACTGTGTGCTGGGCGTAGTTTACTAGGGGGCGGGATGTGTGCAAATCACTGTAATCACACTGTTGTGGATGACTGGCATCCAGAGCAGTGTGCCCAAGCTGACGAGGACTGTTCATAAATAAAACAGTCCTCCTCCCAGTCAGAGATCCTCACAAATCACCGGTGTCAGCAAGTAATTACCAGCCGGGGCCCGGTGATTGATAGCTGTGGCCACGAATGGCAGGGGCTGTGTTGCTGAGTGTCTACTGTGTGCTGTTTTACTAGGGGATGTGCTGGTCGTTATTCCCTGCTTTGCAGGGAGATAAAAACTGGCACATCACCGCTTACAGGAGAGAGATCTGTGTTTACATACACATATTTCTCTTCTGTTTCTCACTGGGTCCCAGACATGAATAGCTGGATGGGATCCAGTAACTGACATGTAAGGGAGCCAATGACAGCATGGGTAGGTAGGTGACTGGACCCAAGGAGGCTGAATATAGGTAAATAAATACATCTTTCCTACACAGGTTAGTCATCATAGGTGTTAGGAGGGAGCATTTTTAAGACTAGTTAGGTTTATCCCAGAATTCTAGTTTAACCTCTTGACACTGGCGGTATGCATAGAGGCACCGGCCTCTAAACGCATGGGCCTTAATGCTGAGAGGTCGCATATATGCATACCAGAATGTAAACAGATGTGCTCAGAGCACATGCCCTGTGCGCTCCCAGCATAGTTACCGGCGGGTAATGGAATGCTCTAGATCTCTACTTGCGATTGGGAGCTTTCCAATCATGTGACTGTTGTGACAGCCAATCATGGCAGTCACATGATCAGAAACTCCACCATGCCCCTTGGCATCAGAAACCTCTTAAAGGGCTGGGAGGCGCCGACATTAAGGGGTTAAGCTCCTGTGCAGAAGAACTCAGAACTGGAGGATTGGGAAACACCACAAGGAGCCAGTCGGTTGTGCTGCAGTGCTCATGTGCTATCAAAGGATATGCTGATAGGAGGAGAGAGCAGAGTGACAAGAGAGATGAGCTCATCATCCTGCTGCTTTTCATTCACTGCCCTGTCACAGTCTTTGAGAGGAACAAGGACCTACAACTGCAGCAGATTAAAATCAGGTCCCATGCCAGACAGAAGTGTGCTGTGTTTCAAAACTGTGTAAACCTTTAGATTGGATGGACAGAAATGCAAATTCTTAGGCAGGCAAAGCAGCTCCCATATATAGTAAATGTGAGAAAAAAACAGTTTTCTGTTAACATTCTGTTGATAATCTTGACAATAACTTTAGGTTTAGTTTGGCTGATTGTGACCTCTTTTCCAGGCAGAAATCAACCGCGGTCCAACCTGAACGCATCTTGCACCTGCTTGTACGTATGTCAGCCTATAAAAGTGTTACTCTGGAAAAGGTAATGCACTCTTGGACTATGAAATGCAACCTCACAGCAATGAACAGTCAAGGTCAAGAAAACAAGTCTTTCCATTCCAATCAGCACAGAAATATTTATTTAGGTTACTGGGGAAGTAAACAGCAGAGATGCACAGGCGGTGCAACTGCTAGACGCACCACCTCTGAGATTATGGTAAGGTTGGGTACACAGCTATGTGATTAACATACCGTGATTGGCGTTCCTAGTCACAAAGGTTTGTGGATGGCCTTGGTTTTTCTGTTTGATGTGCATTATTATTATTATATTATTATTATACAGGATTTATATAACGCCAACAGTTTGCTCAGCACTTTACAATATAAAGGGAGACAATACAGCAACAATACAGCTCAATACAAGAGGGATAGGAGGTCCCTGCTCCTTGAAGCGTGCATTAGAAGTATTCTGCAATCCTAAGTTTGCAGAATTCCAGTTACTTTAATTGTGAAGTGTGGATGACTGTTCGGCGGTTGTGTTTGACATGCTTCACGTTGTTTTGCACACAGTTGGTCTTATGGAGATCAGTTCATGTAGCAGGTAAATGCAGGTCAAACACAACCCCTGCCACACAAAAGCATTTGTATACATTGCGTTCTGTGAATGGGTGGTGAAGATCTTGTCATTCATCTGCTCCTCTTCCATTCACAGAAAGCAATGCATTGTGTGATAAATGTAATAGGAACTCCCTGAATGATGGAGGGGGCAGAGAGCAGCAAGGGAGCAGCTCAACATTTCAGAATAGCAGTGGTGGTTGTTAACTCTTACATTGCTGGAAGATAGCCACTCAAGGCAATACCTAGTGGCTGTAAAGGAGGCGCATAGGGGAAGATTTTTACAAAAGCAGAAGCCTACAGGTAATATAATACACACAATTACACATAACGAATGTGTTAGGTACCATATTCCTCCCCATTCATTACCGTAGATAAGTGAAAAAGCCTTGTGTACTTTCCAAGTACTACTTTCACACTGATTCGCCACAAAAACACAGCAAAAACGCATAGATGTTTTTACTGCGCTTTTTGAACGTTTTTAAAGGACACTTGACTAAAAATTGCACCAAAAACGCTTTTCAGAGGCGTTTTTTAGGCTCTTTTCATGTGTTTTTCAGGCATTTTCAGGCATTTTCCATTGATTTCAATAGAAAGAGGCATTTTTACTGAGTTTCTTGTCTTCCCCCCAGCCCGGACCCCACCCCCCATTGATTTCTCCATCACATCCAACAACGCCACCAACAAACCCGCCCCACAGGCCAGAGTACTTGGTGTCATTCTGGACTCCAACCTATCCTTCCAGCCCCAAGTCCAATCTTTAACTAACTCATGCAGACTCCACCTCCGCAACATCACCAAAATACGCACGTTCCTAACCCCAGAAACCACTAAACAGCTCATCCACTCCCTCATCATATCACGACTCGACTACTGCAACTCCCTCCTCACTGGCCGGCCTTGCCGCTGGCTATCCCCGCTTCAGTCGATCCTGAATACGGCTGCCAGACTCATTCACCTTTCCAACCGCTCCGTTTCCGCCACAGCCCTCTGCCAATCCCTCCACTGGCTTCCGATTGCCCAACGGATCAAATTCAAAATCCTAACTCTGACGTACAAAGCCGTCCACCATACTGCCCCGAACTACATCACTGACCTAATATCCAAGTACCGCCCAACACGCACACTCCGCTCCTCACAAGACCTCCTCTCTAGTTCCCTGGTCTCCTCCTCCCATGCCCACCTCCAGGACTTCTCCAGGGTGTCACCCATCCTCTGGAACTCCCTGCCCCAACCCATCAGATTATCACCTACTCTCCTCTCTTTTAGGCGCACCCTGAAAACCCATCTCTTCAGGGAAGCCTACCCCACCCCCTGCTAACTTGCCGACCTCCTCCACTCTTCCTACCACTCCATCCCCCACAGCTATCTCCTCCTGTACCACTATCCCCTCCCTCCTAGATTGTAAGCTCGAAAGAGCAGGGCCCTCGATCCCCTCATGTTTTGCATTGTATTGGTATTGTTCTGTCACATGTTCTGTCCCCCTTTGTAATGTACAGCGCTGAGCGAACTATTGGCTCTTTATAAATACTGTATAATAATATATTAATAATAATTTTTGGGGTGTTTTTTTTAACTCCCCAAACATGCCCCAAAGATGCTGCAAGCAGGAGTTTTTACACCGCACTGCAAGCACAATGCCTCACTGTGAAAACATACATAGATATACATTCACATACGTAGGGAAGCAGTTTTCTTGAGCTTTCCAGGTTTTTTTTGTAACGCAAAAACACTTGAAAAACTACTCAGTGTGAAAGCAGCATTAGGATACTTTCACACTGAGGAGTTTTTGAAGCATTTTTGTGTTAAAAAAAAGCACCTGAAAAGCTCAAGAAAAACCCTTCTCTATGTATGTGAATGTATATCTATGTATGTTTTCACACTGTGGTGTTGCGCTTTCGTTGTGGTGTAAAAACTCCTGCTTGCAGCATCTTTGGGGCATGTCTGCCAAGTTAAAAAAAACGCCCCAAAAACACCTCTTGCCATTGAAATCAATGGAAAATGCCTGAAGAAGCATCTTTGGTGCAGTTTTTAAGTCACATGTCCTTTAAAAACGCTCAGAAAGCATGGTAAAAACACCTATGCGTTTTTGGTGTGTTTTTGCGGTGGATCAGTGTGAAAGTAGCCTTAGTCTGATTGGAGACCCTCCTCCACGTTAGGATTCGGTCACACATGGGGTGGTTCATGTTTGATCAACGCCTGCTGAAAGTGACATGTTATTTCATTTTTGCCATGTATAAAGCTGTAAGCAGCTGCATGCCAACAGCCTGGTTTTACCACTGGTCTCCCCCAGTACGCACAACATGGAAATGCAATTATTTTAGTAAATATAAACTGCCAAATACCTTTTATCATCAGTTAGATCAGTCTTGTGACTTCTATCAGTGTCCAGCAGAGCACTGGTTAAAGTTTGGAGGAGTTTTCATTCTCCCCTGATTATCCTATGAGGCTGCAGTTCTCCTGAGCTTCTGTCTGAACAGTGCTGATTGGCCCTCTGCTGATCACATGCACTCTCAAGAAAAAACAACTCTCTAGCAATAGAATATAAAGGTGATTCAGCGAGCGCTAAGATGATGAGAACATAAGCTGCTGATACACTACAAGGAAACCATATAACCTCTTGAATATATACAATATGAAAAAGTGCAGCGCTAATAAACAAATTAAATGTGCTATATCAGAGACTGGCCACACCCTCAAATAGACAGTATGAAGTCCATAGGAACAATATCTCTACTGGTGGAAGCTGCGATGGGGGTCAACATATGAGTCACTTTCCTCTGGGCCTCAGGGTGGTCACCATATGGTCCTGGGGGGTTAAATGCTCAATGTGGAGCAGAGAATAGTGGCCATAGTGTAGTAGGTCAAAATATAAATTCTTTTATTAATGGTTAAAAGTGATGAACTTACATAAAAGCAAATGGAGGCTATCGCCAATGAAATTATTATTATTATTATTATACAGTATTTATAAAGCGCCAATAGTTCGCTCAGCGCTGTACATTACAAAGGGAGACAGAACATGTGACAGAACAATACCAATACAATGCAAAACATGAGGGGATCAAGGGCCCTGCTCTTTCGAGCTTACAATCTAGGAGTAATGTAGACAAAGCATGCAGCAAAACCGTTCATAAACTATTTAGAAAAACTGACCAGCTGGATAGTTATGGGGGCCACCGGACCTCCTTGATCCAATGGCATGACATCTCAGGCATGTATGGCTCCTCCTTAACACATTTCGCACACAAAGTGCATCCTCAGAAGGGGTGATGCCAAAGCAGGACATCTGTGCTGTGCTATTTATAGAAAAGGTTTGACACTAGAAACCGATCAGGCGCCATTTTGCCAATGACCAGCATGAACTGGGCATGTGCAGGAAGTTCGGGCGCCATTTTCTTGTAGTCACCTGAAGCACTGAGCAGCTTGTGGAGTGCACTGTCCCGATGCCCAAGCTAGTCATCTTAGGGAAGTGCAGACCAACAGGGCTAAGTATGCCTCTCATCTTATAATATAGCTGTATAGCTGAGCCTTGTGATCGCTCAAATTTCCGCGATCGTGATCGTCCAGAAAAACGATCAGGTGCCATTTTGCCGATAACCAGCATGAACTGGACATGTGCAGGAAGTTCGGGCGCCATTTTCTTGTAGTCATCTGAAGCACTGAGCAGCTCTCTAGCAATACACACCAAACTGAGCATGTGCAGCTTGCCCCCAAGACTCTGTTCTATCAGCAGATGGGTAGAAGAAGGGGAGGATCAGTGAAGACAGGATCAAACAGCCTTTTTACACAATGCAGAGGATTAACACCTTAGATTCCAGCATGCTTTACTGCAGATACAGACTTATTTTACTGTTGTGGGTTTAGAGAAATATGGCTAAACTTCTCTTCTGGGTTACAGCAGTGCACTTACTTTTGCTCTCCTGGGACCCAGAATCAGCCAACAGTGAGACAAAGCCCACTGGCAGCTGACGTCACAAAGTCGTTCCAGGCTCTGGAAGGATCCTGACCAATTTGTCGGGATCCACCTGGATGCCTGATCAGCAGCTGGCTCAGCCTTTCGGTGCATTGCTGAAAGGCAGAGCCATCTGCTCCTGCCCCCTCCACAGCTCAGTACTCTAGTGAGCAGTGGAGTAGCAGAGCGGAGAGCCGGTGACTGATAGTTACTGCTCTCCACTTCAAGCGGCCTGAGAATTGAGCGATCAGAAGTCATGTAATCAGTTCGTCGGCTTAAAGCCAGCGGAGGAGGTAGGAATGTATGTTTGTTTCTGTCAAACCCCACACTTCTCCTTTAGGTTGATCCGTTAGCTTGCTCTGAATGGGCAAATCATAGGTTCAATTTCAAGTATTACAACCACTAGCTGAGCAGTTTGTTTCCCTGCCCCTGGCTCCTGTGGCTCTCAGACAGAAAAGAACAGCAAAGGGGCTAGCTGAACAACCTGCTATCTCTGGACAGGGGGTACAGGGGAGTACTGCAGGCTGCCCCACACTCCTCTCTTTGGCCTAAACACACATTCAGCTTCATCATGACTTATTACCCAGTTTGGTTGACCTACTCATTTGAGCAGCAAGGTGAATCATATGATCACATGTGTCTAGCTAGAATTTCCTTTTCAGTGTGCAGTCATCCTGAAAACACCAATACTACGGGGTCAGTTCACTAAGGTGCAGGAGTTTTTTCTTAATCGTATTTTTATATTTACTGACAATATTTTCTCATGAAAGTGTGCAAGTCATAAACATAACATGTTCTAACGTAGATGTGGAATGAGTATTTTTCACATACATGCACCTTATGGCAGACTCACCTCTCTGATTGCCCCCTTCCAGGACTAACAGTTCAGAGCTTCTCTCCCTGTTCCATTCGCTATGGCCTTCAGTGTCACAATCATGCACACAGAGATGGGCACGGTCATCCATCTTGCCCCAAACTTCTACATTTTGGTATTGCTCTTAAACTCATATGCCATCAGCTGAGGGGGGGGGGAGGTGTAGTATCGTGCATACAACAGCCAGGCACAGGCTCTCACTGTATTAAGAAGTCTTCTGTATCCCCTTATTCCGCCCCCTCCCTCAGGAATGCGATCAGCGTGTGATGCTGAGCCGCTGCCTAACAATCCTCTTGCCAAATAAGGTATTGGCTTGTCCATGGTAGGAAGATACCAGTTGATTTTGTGTAGAAAAAGAAGCTGCTATGTTTTGGGTGTAGTCAGAGCAGTGAAGACCGTCTGCGATATAACATCTAGCAGGCAGAAAGCAAAGGAGAATCTTGCTGCAACCACAAAACCGAGTGCGAGACCAGAAATCCCTTTTTAGGTCATCAGACTTGAAACTGCTTAACCCCAGGCATTTATTTGGCAAGTACTTATTTACCTAAACTTCTTTCTGTTATCTGTTTGCTGTGCTGTTGTGCTCTGTATATTTATATATGTATATATATATGTATATATATATTGGTTACATCTTCTTTCTGTAAATATTTTTACTGCACCCTTTTGACCTTTTGGTAATAAATCTTACTTTCTAAAAGTGTTGAACTGTTTCTATAGCTCCTGAATGTAACTTACGAATCCTTGCCGCTGAAGAGCGCTACTATGAGTATTTAACCCTCTGTATAATCGGTCTCTAGAGATAGCGGGATACTGACGGTTAACCAATCATCCTAGTGTATTGCTGAGTTTCCTCTTTCTCTGTATAAAAAGGAGGTGGTGGCAGTGTGAAGGGTTAATTGCGTAATTAACCTGACCCAGTAACAATCGCATTCAGGCTGCTGGTACGTCGATTGTGGTTCAATTAGCTGGAAAATCGGTGTGCAGGGTGCAGCTGGGTGTGGCATTGTTACGCACGTGACATCGCGGTTTTAGATTGGCTAGTCCTTCGGTCACGAGTTTGGTGAGAAGGGCTGGGGTCTGATGTCGTGGCCGTCACATTCAGTAACTCTGTTTTTTTATTTGTTATTAGAGGTACTTGTATAGTGCTGTCAATTTATCAACGCTTTACATATATATTGTACATTCGCATTTGAACCAACGATCCTAGTACTGCCGGACGGAAGTGTTAACCATTTAGCCACTGTGCTGCCCATTTTGCTTACCTTCTCTTTGGCCATTGGATGAGCACTGATGAAGTAACCCTGCATGCCCTCAGAAGGTATATAGTTCAGGCACCCATCTTCATCCTCAGCATCTTACAGATAGCATACACTAGAAAAACTAAATTTATCAATTTAGCAGCGCTTTACTTATATATTGTACATTCACATTTGAACCAACGACCCTAGTACGGCCAGGCGGAAGTGCTAACCATTTAGCCACTGTGCTCCCCATTTTGCTTGCCTTCTCTTTGGCCATTGGATGGCCACTGATGAAGTAACCCTGCATGCCCTCAAAATGTATATAGTTCAGGCTCCCATCTCCATTCTCAGCATCTTACACACAGCATACACTAGAAAAACTAAAAACTATTGAAAGCCTAAAAGTGGTTGTAAATCCTAACATGCAGTGCTCAGCATAAACCCCTTTTAAAAAGTAAGATTTTAATCATTATCACAATGGACACAAGAACAGTTTCCAAATTTTTAACAAAACTGAATTTTATAGAACATATGTGTAGCTCATTACATGAAAGTAAGGTTAGTAATATAACTTAGATCACAAAATCTTCAGTTTTACTCAAATTATTGATGCAAAAATGAATACATCCTACTACATCTAGTATTTTGACACAATATGGCGTACACTGCAGAGGAATGGCATGTATGGGTGTTGTCCACAAAGGAAGTCTGCACAAAAAAGCCCACCTAGAATTTGCCAGGGCCCATGCTGAAAAGGAAGTGTCAGGGTCCTGTCCACGGCAGGAGTTCTGGAAGATCTGGCATTTCTACCAATACTCTACATGGCCGTAGAAGTAGTACACATCAGCCTCAGTCTGGTGCCAGACGGCCTTTATAAGGGGGCTCATCACTTCCTCTAGTTGCTGGATGATCTCTAGCTCCCCGTGCCCTGTTCCTGTTTCCTGTGACTTCACCCGTGGTCTCCTGTTACCGACTCGGCTTGCTCCTGGACCTGTCTACTCTGCCTTACCCCTGATCTGACCTCGGCCTGGCTTACGGATACTCTCTCTCTCTCGCTCCTCTGTGTATGACCTTGGCTATCCCATCTGACTACGTCTGCTCTCATTCCCACCTGGTACCTGACCTTGGCTTGAACCGACTACCCAGTAAACACCTAAATCCTGGAAGGGCTTACATACCACGCACAGGCGCCTCCTGTCTGCAGACCTATCTCCTTGCACCAGCTGTGCTTCTGAGTGGACCACCAACCAGCACTCCTACAGGTGACCTGTGCAACTTTGGGCCTGACTCCCGCTGTCCCACTCTCAGGGGAGTCCGGAACTTAGCCGCAAGGGAAGCCCTCTCTCCATTGGCCTCCATCACCAGGTACGTGATAAGAAGACTACTGGGACTCTGTACTCTGGAGTGATGAGATAATGTTTTTGGAACTGATGGCTTCAAATCGAACACCTATGGAGACAAGTTGAGCATCACTCTCCATCCAGCATCCAGGCTCTAAAAGAGGTCGTTCTTGAAGAATGGTAAAAGATCAATGTTGCAATATGTCGCCAACTTGTCCATTCCATGCCTAGACGACTTAGTGCTGTCCTTACAAATCATGGAGGTCATACAAAATACTAGATGGAGTAGTGTTTGTTGTGGGGCGTATTCATTTTTGTATCAACTAATTTGAGTAAAACTGAAGATTTTGTAATTCAAGTTATATTATTAACCTTAATTTCATGTAATGAGCTAAACAAATGTTCTATAAAACCCAGTTTTGTCATAATTTTGGAAATTGCTCTTGTGTCTAGATATTGATTAAAATATTACTTTTTAAAAGGGGTGTTCTCATTTATCCTGAGCACTTTGTATAAATATATATAATTATACATACACATACTTTTTAACATTCCTGCTGATTTAGTTTGATTTTTTTTTACAATACAGTAATGTTAAAAATAAAACAAGAAAGAAAGCAGTTTTGTAAACATGCCAATCCATTGTTCTTTCTTATGCAGCACATATGGTTGTTTTTTGCAGGATGACTGCTTGCTGAAAGGGAAGGTCTTGCACACACATGATCTTGTGGTTCACAACCCAGCTCAGACGGGGGAGCAGGAGAAGCTAAGTAGGTAAAAGGTCATGATGAAGCTGAATGTGCTGTTTATAAATAGAACAGACAGTTTAATATGCGGAGACGCCTACTGGGTACTTCATGAATTACACACCATGGAAAAAGAAAACAACTTTCTGATGCAATATTATCAAACAAAAGATTAAGTGGTAGCGTCTAGATAATACATTATACTGACATAAAACATATGTTATTAAATACCCCATTCTGGTTTAAAATGTGGCTGTTTTTTTTTAATCCTGAACAAGTGGAACTAAGCATTTGATATTTTGAAAAAATTATTTTCATGGAAACCTGTACTGGGAGATAACTGCCACTGCATTGCTAATTGCCTGGCCAGTGGTTATGGGTCACATAACCTATTCCAGGCATTTGGATACTGTGGCCTGCAGTAGGTCTGTGGTATGGACTGCAATATCAGCAGGATTTATTTTCACTACAGACTTCCCTGCCTGGAGCTGCTTAGGTCATGTAACACACCACCAGCCATTCTGACCAGAACCATGAAATCTTTGTCAACATCAGAAAAGTGAAGTTATGCAGAATCTACCACTTCTGTTCATCTTCCCTAATTGTATATGCACTGTCCTTAGTTGGCCCCTCTGCCCTTTTTTGAGTGTTTTTGTCAAAAATTATACCCACCTAAACTACAGCTTGGCTGCACTGCACACACTTCTTTCCAAAAGAAAGTTGCCAACATTTGAAAAACATTAAGAGGGGCATGGTGTTGGGATTGAGAAGAAGAACATTTGTGGTATAAGGTGTATGGTTGGTAGCAAAACTCCTTCTCCAGAGAGTGTTTCAGCACCTGGAACCCTGCTGCCAGTCTGTATTGTGCCATGAAGTGTCCTGGATCCCTGGACTGTTCCACAGGACCCAGGACACTTGGCGCAACTATGCAGAATCTGCACTGTGCTCCCTCATATGCTCAGAACTGCAATGACCTTAAAGTGGTTGTAAACCTCTGACATGAAATAAGTACAAAGCATAGCCTTCTATAGTGTGTACTTGTCTCAATCCAGGTGTATACTGACTCCTATTTAACATGATTTTGAATGTAATTGCTTAATTCTGAACACAGCTACATCCCCAGTTATAAAAGGGTGTGCACACTTATGCAACCACATTATTTTAGTTTTTTTATGTTTACTCCCTCCCCTAAAAGATTTCAGTTTGTTTTTCAATTAAGTTGTACAGTTTATAGGTCACATTAAAGGTGGAAAACGTTCTGAAAAGATTTAGCTTTGTCTCATTTTTTTATGTTACAAAAACCTGACATTTTGACAGGGGTGTGTAGACTTTTTATATCCACTGTATCTATAAAACTTTGGAAAAGACCAAGCTAAGAGAGGGAGCAACTAAGCATAATTCAGGAATGTGCACTGGTGTAAAGTAGACATCAGTTTTAGGTTTAGATCCACAGAAACTGGTTCCCACTCCCATACTGAAGGACTGACATCATATACAGAAGACATTCTTTAATAAGGTGAAACCAGAAAAAAAAATAATTTAGTAAATAATATCAAATTCGTTTTATGATGATGAAAACTTTTAAAAAACACACATGTAAGTAGACTTTATGAAGCATAATTCTACTGATCCCCATGTCAATGTAAACTTTTCCAATAGGGCACAGTGGATATTTCAAAAGCCTGTTTAGATTTTGCTGAATAAATAAATGAATTGTGCAGAATGCCATAACAATCAGCCTCCTCCTTCATCTGTTTAGAGCAGTCAGGGAAATTAAAGTGGTAATAAAGGAATAAAAATCACACCATTCGCATAGCTGTAAGACACAGATCAACAGAAGGACATCTGAAAAACAATAATTTCCAATGTGTCCTGTTCACACCATAATGCTGCACGTGCATGTCACCAGACATCAAAATGTATGTCAATGGACTTCAGCGCATGTTATTATTATTATTACATCAAGTTTATATAGCGCCAAAGGCTTTACTCAGTGCTGTACAATAGAGGGGGGGGGATGTTCCACAGCACTACTGGCAAAATATACTGTGGACAGATGAAACCAAGATTGAGTTGTTTGGGAAGAACACACAACACTATGTGTGGAGAAAAAAAGGCACAGCACACCAACATCAAAACCTCATCCCCACTGTAAAACATGGCGGAGGGAGCATCATGGTTTGGGGCTGCTTTGCTGCCTCAGGGCCTGGACGGATTGTTGTCATTGATGGGAAAATGAATTCCAGAGTTTATCAAGACATTTTGCAGGAAAACGTACGACCATCTGTCCGCCAACTGAAGCTCCGCAGAGGATGGGTGATGCAACAGGACAAGGACCCAAAGCATACAAGTAATTCAACAAAACAATGGCTGCAACAGCACAGAATACGCCTTCTGGAGTGGCCCAGTCAGAGTCCTGACCTCAACCCGATTGAAATGCTGTGGCGTGACCTTAAGAGAGCGATTCACACCAGACATCCCAAGAAAATTGCTACACTGAAACAGTTTTGTGAAGAGGAGTGGTCCAAAATGACTCCAGATCATTGTGCAGGTCTGATCTGCAACTACGGGAAACGTTTGGTTGAGGTTATTGCTGCCAAAGGACGGTCAACCAGTTATTAAGTCCAAAGGTTCACTTACTTTTTCCTCCCTGCACTGTGAATGTTTACATGTTATGTGCAATTAAACCATGGCAACATCTAATGTTTCTGTAGTATTATGTTCAGCAGACTGTGTTCTTCTATTGTTGTGGCTTAGATGACATTCAGAGCACATTTTATGCCCAATTCATGCAAAACTCCACGTAATCCCAAGGGGTTCACATACTTTTTCTTGCAACTGTAATTCAGGAGGTGTGTTACTGGACCATTCACAATGTGCAGTGCTGCTCTCACATGCACAGTGGGCCCCCGCAAGCCGCAAGCTGTCACAACCAGGTGCCCACACTTAAAATTCCAGCGTCAGGCACAGAGGATGGCCGGTGAGCACACCGCTGGATCGAGTGACAGGTGAACGGCTGTTTTTTCAGTTTTTGTAGCTGTTGACTTTGAATTTTCACAGGAGACTGTAGCTCTGCTTTAAGTAGCACAATTTATAATCGCTGCTCCATTCACAAGGAGTACAGCTTGGGAGGGACACCTCTTTGTTTTCCAGCTGTTGGTATATATATATGTTCAGGAATGTGGAGCCGAAAGGCAGAAAGTTTCTCTGAGCTACATGTCATTCTGCTCGTACACACAAGACCAGCTCACCTGAACAGCATGATGTCACCCAACTTGATTTATGAGGCAAAACTCAAAGTCAGCTACATAACAATAAACTAAGACATAAAGAATCCATATAAATCTGTGACATAGGCCAATCTCCAAGAAAATAACTAAAAATTACATTTTGCAATCTGTAAAGGCTGCAGTTTTCTAATATAGTCAAATTCAATTGTCAAATCCTTTCAATATGGCATCCTGTTGTTTTGTGACTGTTCCCTCAAATCTCAGCCCAGCTTATGAGGGGTGCCCGTAGCGAAAGAAAGAAAGAAGAATAGCGCAGGGCAGACATGACTAGGTGAAGAGGGAGAAAGACAGGAAAGGGTTAAGTTAAAGGGGAAGGGTTAAAAAAGATAGTAAGGTTACCTGATTGGTGTTAGTAGGTGTGGGTGGGACCTTCCTGAATCTTGGGGGAGTGCTGGGGGGTCGGACGAGCCAGTGCTGCTTAGGAGCGGAAGAGAGAAGTTCCTGCCCGACCTCCCCTGGGATGTTTGTTCTGGTTGGTTTGTTTAGTTTGGTGGCAGTTGTTGGTCTTGGTAGGTTGTTAATGGTTTGTGATTTAACTAGTTGCCGACCGCAGATAGCCGAATGACGGCTGCACTGCGGCCGGCCAGTTCTGGGTGGACGTCATATGACGTCCTCCCAGAACGCGCTCTCCTGCGCGCCCCAGGGGGAGCGCACCCGGCAATCTCCGTGATCGCTGTGTCCTACGGACACAGCTGATCACGTGATTTGGTAAAAGGCCAATCACAGCGGCCTTTTACCACGTGATGAGCGGTGTCCAATGACACGCTGATCACAGGGAAATGCAAGTGCCGGTTCTCGGCTGCACTTTCCTCACGCTGTCAGATCGTGAGGAAAGTACTGCCGAGAACCGGCAGTTGTCAGAGCGAGGATCGGCACCGATCATCAGGGCACTGATGATCAGTGCCCTGATGATCGGTGCCCAGCAGTGCCACCCGCAAGTTCCGCCCACCTGTGCCCAGCAGTGCGTCCACTAGCTCCGCCCACCTGTGCCCAGCAGATCACCCACCTGTGCCCAGCAGTGCACCCACCTGTGCCACTCTGCAGTGTCACACACCTGTGCCCAGAAGTGCCACCTACCTGTGCCCAGCAGTGCCACCCACCTGTGCCCACCCACCTGTGCCCACCAGTGCCACCCACCTGTGCCCACCCACCAGTGCTGCCCACCAGTGCCACCCACCAGTGCAGCCCAGCAGTGCTGCCAGTCAGTGCCCAGCGGTTGTGCCAGTCAGTGCCCCCAGTCAGTGCCCAGCAGTGATGCCAGTCAGTGCCATCTATCAGTACCCATCATCAGTGTCACCTATCAGTGCCGCCTATCAGTGCTGCATATTAGTGCCGCCTATCCGTGACACCTCATTAGTGCTGTCTATCAGTGCCGCCTATCCGTGCCACCTCATTAGTACTGCCTATCAGTGCCCTTCAGTGCCGCCTATCAGTGCCCATCAGTGCTGCCTCATCAACGCACATCAGTGAAGGAGAAAAATTACCTGTTTGAAAAATTTTATAATAGAAACAAAGAAACTTTTTTTTTTTTTTTCAAATTTTTTGCAATTTCTTTATTTATAGCGCAAAAAGTAAAGCGCCCAGTGGCGATTAAATATCACCAAAAGAAAGCTCTATTTGTGAGAAAAAAATGATCAAAATTTCATATGGGTACAATGCTGCATGACCGCGCAATTGTCAATCAAAGTGCGGCAGCGCTGAAAGCTGAAAATTGGCCTGGTAAATAAGGGGGTATAAGTGCCTGGTAGGCAAGTGGTTAAACTGAACATCTCCAAAACCGAGTTTCTTGTCTTCCCCCCAGCCCGGACACCACCCCCCACTGACTTCTCCATCACATTAAACAACGCCACCATCAAACCCGCCCCGCAGGCCAGAGTACTTGGTGTCATTCTGGACTCCAACCTATCCTTCCAGCCCCAAGTCCAATCTTTAACAAACTCATGCAGACTCCACCTCCGCAACATCGCCAAAATCCGCACGTTCCTAACCCCAGAAACCACTAAACAGCTCATCCACTCCCTCATCATATCACGACTCGACTACTGCAACTCCCTCCTCACTGGCCTGCCTCGCCGCTGGCTATCCCCGCTTCAGTCGATCCTGAATACGGCTGCCAGACTCATTCACTTTCCAACCGCTCCATCTCCACCACCCCCCCTCTGCCAATCCCTCCACTGGCTTCCGATTGCGCAACGGATCGAATTCAAAATCCTAACACTGACGTACAAAGCTGTCCACCACACTGCCCCGAACTACATCACTGACCTAATATCCAAGTACCGCCCAGCACGCACACTCCGCTCCTCACAAGACCTCCTTCTCTCTAGTTCCCTGGTCTCCTCCTCCCATGCCCGCCTCCAGGGTGTCACCCATCCTCTGGAACTCCCTGCCCCAACCCATCAGATTATCACCTACTCTCCTCTCTTTTAGGTGGACCCTGGAAACCCATCTCTTCAGGGAAGCCTACCCCACCCCCTGCTAACTTTCCGACCTCCTCCACCCTTCCTACCACTCCATCCCCCACAGCTATCTCCTCCTGTACCACCATCCCCTCCCTCCTAGATTGTAAGCTCGAAAGAGCAGGGCCCTCGATCCCCTCATGTTTTGCATTGTATTTGTATTGTTCTGTCGCATGTTCTGTCCCCCTTTGTAATGTACAGCGCTGAGCGAACTATTATAAATACTGTATAATAATAATAAGTGGTATGGTGTGCCCGGGTAAATTCCAGTTAACTGAGGTTTAACTGGAAGGTGGAGGTCTACCTGCGGAAGGTGTGTCCTTGTCTCCGAGTTGGTGCGTTGCGGATGGAGGCCTAGTAGGAACATTAAGGTGAAGGTTCCGCAGGGGGAGATCAATATTGTTTGGGTGCCTGCCTAGACCAACAACTCATTCCGTAAGTTTATGGAGATTTCTGTTTTAAGGGATGTTTTCTGTATATTTAAGTTAAATTGTTAATAAAAGGCGGTGAAGGCCATTTTACTCCGACAAAGTGTGGTCTCCTTTTATTGGTGGAGGGAGTGTTGGGAAATGGGCTTTTTTTTGGAAGTTGGATAAGTATGTTTTTGGGGGTATTAGTATTTGACAACACATCTCTTCTACACTAGTCATGATTGGATCACTGCTTTTCTCAGACGCTTACACTATAAAATTTTAGCCATCCCATTTTTTTTTAAGGCCTCATCCACACTAGACGTTTATTTACAGTTGCAAGAAAAAGTATGTGAACCCCTTGGGATTACGTGGAGTTTTGCATGAATTGGGCATAAAATGTGCTCTGAACGTCATCTAAGTCACAACAATAGAAGAACACAGTCTGCTGAACATAATACTACACAAACATTAGATGTTGCCATGGTTTAATTGCACATAACATGTAAACATTCACAGTGCAGGGAGGAAAAAGTATGTGAGGCCCTAGCTTAATGACTTCTCCCAGAGCTAATTGGAGCCAGGAGTGAGCCAACCTTGACTCCAATCAGTGTGATGATATTGGATGTGTTGCTGACAGCTGTCCTGCCCTTAAAAAACACACACCTGTTTTGGGTTTACTGGTTTCAAGAAGCACTGTCTGATGTGAACCATGCCTCGCAGAAAAGAGCTCTCAGAAGACCTACAATAAAGAATTGTTGACTTGAAGCTGGAAAGGGTTACAAAAGTGTCTCCAAAAGCCTTGATGTTCATGTGTCCACGGTAAGACAGACGGTCTACAAATGGAGAAAGTTTAGCACTGTTGCTACTCTCCCTAGGCGTGGTCGTCCTGTAAAAATGACTGCAAGAGCACAGCGCAGAAAGCTGCATGAGGTAAAGAATAATCCCAGAGTGTCAGCTAAAGACCTACAGAAATCTCTGGCACATGCTAACATTTTTGTTGACACATCTACAATAAGGAAAACATTAAACAAGAATGGAGTACATGGGAGGACACCACGGAGGAAGCCATTGCTGTCCAAAAAGAATATTGCAGCACGTTTGAAGTTTGCAAAAGAGCACCTGGATGTTCCACAGCACTACTGGCAAAATATACTGTGGACAGATGAAACCAAGATTGAGTTGTTTGGGAAGAACACACAACACTATGTGTGGAGAAAAAAAGGCACAGCACACCAACATCAAAACCTCATCCCCACTGTAAAACATGGCGGAGGGAGCATCATGGTTTGGGGCTGCTTTGCTGCCTCAGGGCCTGGACGGATTGTTGTCATTGATGGGAAAATGAATTCCAGAGTTTATCAAGACATTTTGCAGGAAAACGTACGACCATCTGTCCGCCAACTGAAGCTCCGCAGAGGATGGGTGATGCAACAGGACAATGACCCAAAGCATACAAGTAATTCAACAAAACAATGGCTGCAACAGCACAGAATACGCCTTCTGGAGTGGCCCAGTCAGAGTCCTGACCTCAACCCGATTGAAATGCTGTGGCATGACCTTAAGAGAGCGATTCACACCAGACATCCCAAGAATATTGCTACACTGAAACAGTTTTGTGAAGAGGAGTGGTCCAAAACTACTCCAGATCGTTGTGCAGGTCTGATCTGCAACTACAGGAAACGTTTGATTGAGGTTATTGCTGCCAAAGGAGGGTCAACCAGTTATTAAGTCCAAAGGTTCACATACTTTTTCCTCCCTGCACTGTGAATGTTTACATGTTATGTGTAATTAAACTATGGCAACATCTAATGTTTGTGTAGTATTATGTTCAGCAGACTGTGTTCTTCTATTGTTGTGACTTAGATGACGTTCAGAGCACATTTTATGCCCAATTCATGCAAAACTCCATGTAATCCCAAGGGGTTCACATACTTTTTCTTGCAACTGTAGCTGCTGTTAGGGCATCTGGCGTTTTTTTTTTTTACTGCCTCCAAACACCCCTGCATGTTAGGCTATGTGTCCATGCATACATAGGCTTTTTGGGAAGCACAGAGGCAGAAAAAAACTCCACTGCCAGTGCTTCCAGGAACAATGGCGTTTCGGCAGAAAAAAGCACTTGACGTCTATAAACACATCTAAATGCTCATGTAGCGCTTGTGCATTAAACTATTTCAATGAAAGTAGTGGATGGCCAGTTTCATTGGCCAGAATAATAATTCAGAACTACAAACTGTCTGCAATCGCATTGCATGGCATTTTTGTACCATGCAGTCTGGTGCGGGCAATTGCACTGTGTTTGTGACTTGAGTTTGGGGTGTCATTAAAGTGGAACTTCACTCTCTCAATCAACATTGACTATTTTTAATACTTATGCTGCTAGCATTAGTAAATACATAAGAAAGTATGTCATTTTTATTTGTTTTAAACTTTTTTTAACAGTTCTTCAATTATTTCCTGGTTTCCAGGCTTTGGCAAATGATATCCTACATCTCACAAGGGGAGGGGGGATCTTCTCAGCTACACACACCCTCCTGACTGCATGCCTGAGCCAGGGGCGGACTGACCATTTGGAAACCCGGGCACTGCCCGAGAGCCCGGGGTCAGTAGGGGGCCCCATGAGATGCCCCTGGTAACTTTTTCATAGGTTTTTTTGAGTTTGGGCAAGGACACAGGAGCCCCATGATCCCCTATAGCCCAGGGGCCCCATGAGTTGTCAGTCGGCCCCTGGCCTGAGCTAAGGGCAAATGGATTCCAGGAAGTAAATGCTACATGAACCATATGCCCTCACTCAAGATGGCCAGAAATGCTAGGGCATGTTTTTCAAAGAGGTTTCTCATGGATGGATGGGGGAGTTTGCTCTGAATATTAAAAATGAATTAAATAGCACCTTTGGTTTGTGGTGCTCAGATGCAGTTTAGTTTCTCTTTAACTTTTTGACACCCCCTACAGGTTGCAGGGTTTTCTGTACCGTGTTCTGGTCTAAACTAGCCCCAAAGTTTCTTTAAAATAAAAATGATGATTAGAATCTTAAAAAGGTATAATCTGATTGGTTTCCTTTTACACAAAAGCATCAGAAAGGCATGCCCAGTGTCAGGGCTGCTGTTAGAAATCACATGGTCCCATACAGCAAACCTGACATTGCCCCTCCCCCTAAAAAAAAGCACAGTTTAATATGCTTCAGTTATGAATGAACACAGGGAATGATCTGTACCAATCACTCATTGTGTTCATTCAGGAAAGGAAAAGTGTACTTGCAGCTGCCGGTGGGATGGGGAGGAGGGAAGCTGGCAGTACGGTGGGGGGCACACAGGGGGACCTGGGCAGCAGGGGGAACGTATAGTGAACAGAGAGGGAGATGGGTGCGGCAGGGGGCAATTACTGGAATTAATATACTGTACAGCTCTCTTTGCAGCAGCTGAAAACTGGCGGGAGGGAGAGGACAAGAAGCCGGATTTCAGCTGCTGCAGAGAGAGAGCCATACAGGGGATCGGTTGTAATAATTGCCACCCCCCACCCAGTGCAGATCACCCTCCCAGCCCACAACTGATTCACCTAGCTGCCTGCCTGGGCCCCCCTGCTGGCCTGGGCCCCATACAAGAGAACCGGTGGTACCCCCTTATCCACAGCCCTGCCCAGTATGCATTTTTGACACATACCATGTAAATTTTGGCACTGTCGGAATAAATACAATTGGGCCAAACACCAAGAGCTCAGTGAACAGTCAGCTTCTCTTTACTATATTAAAGTGGCAGCAAACTCTTTTTTTTTATTTTTACCTAGAGGTAAGCTTAGAATAAAGCCTACCTGGAGGTAAAATGAATTTCTCCTAAACTTACACTGTTTAGGAGATATTTGCTCCTTTTGAGAGCCGTAGCATGCGCTCTGTAGAAATGGCATACCTGTGTAGGACTGCCGTGGCCCATGACTCTTGGACGTATACACGGGAGTGATGTCCTTGCGGCTCAGCCAGTCAGCCGTCTGGAGCTCGCGAACGAGGAAGGAAGACCGGATAGGGTTGCCACCTTATCCCTTTAAAACTGAACGCATATTAATTACACAGGTTCTGTGGCTGATTAAGGTGGTAATTAACTTCTTCAAGTCCAGACACTTTTACCCCCTTCCTGCCCAGGCCAATTTTCAGCTTTCAGCGCTGTCACACTTTGAATGACAATTGCGCGGTCATGCAACACTGTACCCATATGAATTCTTTTTAGCATTTTTGAGACAGATAAAACTTTATTTTGCTGGTATTTATTCAACACTGGGATTTTTTTTTATTTTGCTATATAAATGAAAATGTCCAAAATTTTTTAAAACATTTTTGAAATTTTTTTTTTTAAGAGATAAAAAAAAGAGACTAGAGATTTTTTTTTTTTCATCCCCCACATCTCTTCTAACATTCTGATAAAACTTTGTGAGTAGTACTGCTTGGACCTTGAAGAAGGGGACACTCCCCAAAAGCTTGTCCTCAAAATTGTATGTTAGTGCAAATAAAAAAAGTATCACGGACAGTACTCAATTGTTTCTGTCGCAAATGCACTAATACAGCTCCAATCACCTCAAGCAAAATGGAAGATAATATATTTATGTGAAAACCAATAAAAATTGTTAATAAAAAAAAAAAGGGATGAGGTGGCAACCCTAAGACCAGGGGAAGATGGAAGCCTCTACAGTGGTGACAGCGCGTCGCTGGAGGGCTTCGTTTTAAGGTAAGTCTTTCATAATGTGCTAGTATGCGATGCATAATAGCACATTATGACATTATCTTGCAGGGGATTTTTTTTTTCTACCTGCAGTTTACTACTACTAAATGCATACCAAAAGTTCTATGATCACTGCAGTCACTGCAGTCTTTTTTTCTGCCAGGGTGCTCATATTCATACAAGATGTGAATGCAGTTTTGCAGAATATTACAGAAACATCTTCACACATCAGGTGCAGGATCTGAAAAATTAGCTGGATATTCTATCCATGTTTTAATTTTTTGTACTGTAGTACAACAGAGAAGAGATCCTAGAAAAGTAATGTTTCAGAAAATGTCCAAAACCCATCAATGTAATGCATTTGCAAAAAATCTCTGGCCATCACACACCTATGTGAGCGTGTTAGGCACTCCATTCAAAAGCCGTAGACATTAAGGGGGTATTGCCTCCCCCTCCTTGCACTGTAACATCCTCCGCTATTATGGGAAGGATTTCTATGAGATTTTGATGTGTGCCTTTGGAAATCTGAGCTAGTTTAGCCAAAAGAGCAATTGTGAGGTCAGGTTCTGATGTTGGATGAGAAAACCTGTCTTTCAATCGGCATTTGAGTTCATTGCAAAGGTGTTTAGCAGGGTTGAGGTCAGAGTTCTGTGCAGTTGCGCAAGTTCCTCCACATCAGAATCATCAAACTACATCTTTATGAAGCTGGCTTTGTACACAGAATCACACTCATGCTGGAACAGAAAAGAGCCTTCACCAAACTGTTACCACAAGGTTGGAAAAGCAAAGATGTCCCTGCATGATTTAACATGGCTGGAAAAAACCTTCAGTGTGCAGCTCCCCTTATCAGCCCCCCTAAGGCTCCATGCACACGGGGATGTTTAATAACGGTGGTAACGTTAGCTGTGTAAAGTCACGTTAAAAACATGAGTTTTTCAGCAGTTTTTGTGTATTAGTGTTTAACTGCGTTTTTTCGCATTTTGGCATTTTTTAGAGTTTTTTAACAAAAAATAAAAATTTTTATTGGTCAAAAAAAGTCAGAAAACATTGGTTTGCCGGATTTACTGCGTTTTAATGCATTTTTCAGTGTTAGAGCGTTTTTACAGCTAAAAACTCCTCTAGAAACCCACTAGTCCTGGGTTTTTTTCCAGCCAAAAACATTTATTACAATCTATGTGTGCATGGACACATAGGATAATATGCTGGGGAGTTTACTGGTTGTAGAAAAAAACATGAAAAGCCAAAAACAGCCGCTGTAAAAATGTCCAGTGTGCATGAGGACTAATACTTAGCTGAACCTGATCGCAAGCCAGCTATTTGCAAGAGAGCTTCGGCTCTCCTGGGTCTCTCTCTCCTCATTGGCTGAGACGCTGCTGTCAGTCACAGCCAGTAAAGAGGGAGTGGACAACTGGGAGTCACTTAGCAGGGGGGAGGCACTAGGAGCACCAAGAAGAGGAGGATCAGGTCTGCACTGTGCAAAATCATTGCACAGAGCAGATGAGCATGACATGTTTATTTAAATTAAAAAAAAAAAAAAAAAAAAGCTTTACAACCACTTTAACAGTAAAGCCAGTCATAGACAAATCAAATCTTGGCCGTATCAGCAGGGACAGGCTGAGATTCGATCCATCTATGGCCAGGCTGATTGTACCCAAGTCACTCAATCTACTTGGGTACATCTAGCCTGTTTATTTTTTTTACATGCAGTTACTGCCGGTGGCTATAGCTGCCAATAGTAATCATTGTGTTCTGCTGGCTGGAAAGGCTGAACTCAGTAGTGCTGTCCCCATCAACACAGTCAGTCACAGATGCAAGGAAAGAAAATGGCATAATCTATGGCCTGCTTACCCGTATCCTTCACGAGAAGCACTTGAACTCAAAAATATGGAGCAGGGGCGGACTGACAACTCATGGGGCCCCCAGGCAATAGGGGATCATGGGGCCCCTGTGTCCTTGCCCAAACTCAAAAAAGCCTGTGAAAAAGGTACCAGGGGCATCTCATGGGGCCCCCTACTGACCCCGGGCCCTCGGGCAGTGCCCAAGTTTCCAAATGGTCAGTCTGCCCCTGATATGGAGTGATAACAACATACTTCGGCCATATAATGTATGTTAACCTCCATGGATGTATAGTAACGTAGAGCCATCTAGTGGGAGCAATACAAAATAACTTTGGATGATGTGCACTAGGAAGTACCTGAGAAATTGTCAGGGAACATTGTGTTCTCTCAGACAGATTAGAAGTACTGTAATGATTCTCTTCTCTATTTGTTATAGCTAATTTTAGATTCCAGGGATTGAGGCAGTTTCCATTTCACATATTGTTGTTGTTCAGACTCACTGCTAGAGGAAAACACTTAATGGATGAGCTTTCTTAGAATGTCATTATGTCTAAATTGTTCTGCTTCTTGCCTAGGCTTTCATTTCTTATGTGTCACTGAAGTTCAGTATCTGTAGGTTTCATGATCAAGTGGCTCTCTAATAAAATTAGTTCACAGAGGTCCTTCTTTTGAACAGACTGTCCTTTTTTTTAAAACCTTTTGCTCTTGGAAGTCTATGAATCTGTACAAATAAAGATTTTTTTCCCCCAAATGTGTAATGGGACTTTGAAGGCAACGAACACAGATGTAAACATACAACTTGGTTTTTATTACAAAAAGTTAAAAAGTATAGGATCACCACAAACAGCACATACGGCTAAAACCAACATGTATAGGCGGATAGGTGAAAACGTGCAAACTTGATGTGGAGATGCAATCTCCCTCTTCAAAATAGAGGAGATGGGAAGGAGATGAGTGTTTCTTCATAATTCTGTATAAATAACTATTTAAAGTGCAACTCCAGCCATTTTGTTTCCAGAAAAACATTAGAACATCTGTTTAAAATAAAATATGTGTCGCGCTCCACTAAATTAATGAATATAATATTAATAATATATACTGATTAATATTCATGTGATCAAAACTGAAACCAATAAATATATATATTAAAAAATATAAAAAGCATATAAATCAATATCAGCATGTGACAATGTGATAAATATTATTAGTGAATCTATGATATAATCAAAATGTCCAAAATTCACAAAAAATATTAACCACTTGAGCTCCAGAGGATTTACCCCCCTTAATGACCAGGCCTCTTTTTGCTACTCGGCGCTGCACTAATTCAACTGATAATTGCGTGGTCATGCAATGCTGCACCCAAACGAAATTCCTTTTTTCACACAAATAGAGCTTTCTTTTGGTGTAATTTGATCACCTGTGCGCTTTTTATTTTTCATGCTATAAACAAAAAAAGGCCAAAAATTTTGAAGAAAAACAATATTTTTTATTTTCAGCTATAAAAAA
Source organism: Staurois parvus (assembly GCF_062004578.1). Classification (NCBI taxonomy): domain Eukaryota; kingdom Metazoa; phylum Chordata; class Amphibia; order Anura; family Ranidae; genus Staurois; species Staurois parvus. The sequence goes on from NW_028318948.1 coordinate 281,104, forward strand.
TATATAGTAAACTTAAAGTTAGTTATAAATTTAGGCCAAAATGTATTGTGTTACATGTTTTTGGTAAAAAAAATCCCAATAAGTGTATATTGATTGCTTTGTGTGGAAGTTATAGCGTCTACAAACTATGGTATAAATACTGCAATTTACGCCATTTTTCTGCTATACAGCGCTGCGCTAGTTTAACTTTTTTTCCCCACAAATTGAGCTTTCTTTTGGTGGTATTTGATCGCCTGTGCGGTTTTTATTTTTTGAGCTATAAAAAAAAAAATTTTGAGGAAAAAAAACAATATTTTGGACTTTTTGCTATAAAACATGTCCAGTAAAAAAAAAAAGCAAAAATCAAATTTAGTCATAAATTTCTGCCAAAATGCATTCTGCGACATGTCTTAAAAAAAAACCCAATATGTGTAAATTAATTGGTTTACGTGAAAGTTATAGCGTTTACAAATGGCGGGAAAGATACTGGGATTTTTAGTTTTTTTTTTATACTAATAATGGCAGCGATCAGCGAATTATGGCGGCGATCAGGGACTTATGGCAGCAACCAGCGACTTATGGCGGGACTGCGGTGGACATTCTGACATTGGGGGGTACTGACTTGGGGTCACTGACATCCCCAAAAACACTAATATAGTGATCAGTGCAAAAAAAAAAAAACTGACACTGTACTAATGGCAATGGGGAGGAAGGGGTTAACTTTATTTTGCAGGGAAGGGTTATAGGAGTGAGGGGAGTGTTTTACTAGGGGGCGGGGTGTGTACTGGGCGGGACAAGGCTGATCGAGAAAGAGAAACTGTTCTTTCTCGATCAGCTCATCCTCGAGCTGACAGGGAAGTGACAGACAGCACAGCTACTGCAGCTATGCTCTCTGTCACTGTTTGCCACCGATCGCCGGGACATAGCCGCTAAGGAGCAGCTGTGACCCGGCGACTGACATCTGCGGCGGTGATCCGCGGGACAGATAGGGCGGCGGCGCGCCTCGCGCGTGCCCCCTATTTGTTTACAAAACACACATTTTAAAACATGGTTTTGCCTGCGAGTGCTGCCCTGCCGCCGTATATGTACAGTGGCAGGGTGGCAAGTGGTTAAAGTGAAAAAATCAATCCAAAATTGTGTCCACTATGTGGTAAAACTCCTGAAAACAACTTTAGATAGATTGGATATGATTTTCTTATGCGCTCACCTCACTTTTAGCCTAACTGAGAATTAGGCTAAAAAAGCTTTTTGTCCTAAGTTGGACTGATGAGATCTTTTCCAATGGTAGAAATCATTCCAGGATTAGTTAGGGTTTTATTAACGTCTCTGTTCTTCCTGTCCCAGTGACCACTGTCAATGATTGCTGCAAATCCTCCTCAATGGGCACACAGACAGCTATAGAATTGACAGAGGTGCAACACCCCCCCTCTCACACAGCACAGCCCTGCCTGGCAGGGAAAAGGACCCGATTTTCTCTGCTGCAGTTCAGTAACACTTACAAGTCTTGTCCCTACCCCAACCTGTGACTGGACAGTGAAAGGAGAAGCAGCAGACCAATGAACCTATCTCTACGCCATTCTTCTTTGTCCTCCTATCAGCATGTTTTTTGTTAGCACATTAGTATTGCAGCACAGCTGATTTGCTTCTTGTGCTACTTCTCCCTCTGCAGCCTACCTGGCAGGCAGAAAGCAAATAAGTAGTCACCAGCATTAAAGCGACACTATAGGTTCACTTTTCTTTGTGTTTGGAAAATAACAAACATGTTATACTTACCTGCTCCGTGCAGTGGTTTTGCACAGTGCAGCTTGGATTCTCCTCTTCTCGGGTTCCCTGCTGGCACTCCTTGCTCCTCCTTTCTGTCGGGTGCCCCCATAGCAAGCAGTTTGCTATGGGGGCACCTGAGCAGGCGTGTTCCTAAGCCCCCTCTCTCTCCTCATTGGGTGACTGGCTGTTATTGACAGCAGCAGGAAACAATGGCTCATGCTTGCTGTCTCAGCCAATGAGGAGGCAGAGACTCGGGACAGCCAAGCCTGTGTGCACATTGATGAATCGCGACGCAGCTCAGGTAAGTATTGAGAGGGCTGGGGGCACTGCTGCACACAGACGCATGCATACATGCATGAAGGTGAAAAACCTTGAGCCTTTACAACCACTTTAACCTCCCTAGCGGTATTCCCGAGTATAGCTCGGGGTAAAATGTCGGTGCCAAAAGCGGTAACCCCGAGCTACACTCGGGCTTACCATGCGGTGCTGCATAGGGAGTCCCTGCAGAGCTTACCTTGTCCTTCGCTCCCGCGATGTGTCCCCTGCAGCGTCCCCGACCATCTCCTCCGGCCGATGGCGGCATCACGGCTTCTGTGTTCCGGTCCCTGTGACGTTGGGATGTATGGGCATTTAAAAAATGTCATTTTTTTCAAAACAAATTTTTCATAGTAAAACATTGCTGTTTCAACCCATTTCACATACATTCTGTCCCGAGTGCTTTGTCCTGTGCCCTGCCTGCATTTTGTCTGTTCTTTCTGCCTGGAAACTGAGAAACGTCCATGGCGTCCAAAAAGTGTCCCTTTAGGTCAAAAGCGGTTTTAGACCGGCTAGAGAACAGCGATAGTAAATCAGAACCACTTGCAGAATTGAGTGATAATGATTCGTGGAGAAATTTGTCATCAGACACTGAAAACGATTTTGCGACTTTGCTCAGCAATTTACGAACTTGGCGCTCTTTTTCATATTTCAGTGTTTTCGGTTTGATTATATTATTGAATTAAATGTATTATTATTATATTATTATTTTTTATGATTATTTATTAAATTATAATTTTTGATTTCGTGTTTCAAGTTTTATCATACCCGGAATGTTTAATAGACTCTTGTTCGGACAGATTTCAGTGAGTTATTCCTAAATATTACAGCCTACAATAAAAAAAAAATACATATTTCCATACAAAATAATGGTACTGCTTTCAGCACCAAAAATCTGAAATAATCATACCGCCGAGGAGGTTAAGAAATGGCCTGAGAAATTAGCAAGAAGCTCTGAAACGCATAGCTACACCCACAGGAACATCTCAGTATGACGTCACTCCTGCGCCTCCGTGCGTTCCAGGGTGTTTGCCTTCACATCTGGTTTTACTTCACAGCATTCACCATACAGAGCTGGCGGCTGTTACAAGTGGGAGGGTGCACCAATGGGGGGTGTAATAGTTGCTGTATCAGATAAGAGAATGTTATATAGTACAGAGTGAGCTTCCAATTGTTTTTAATAAAGTGGATATCTTTTAATGCTACACTTAGCTGGCGCCCCCTTCTTTTCTTCTTGCTAGTCACCAATACTGCTTGTGATCTCCCTGCAGCTGAGTTTTCTTATTACTGACTTACCATACAACGTTCTGTGCTGCGGGAAATGCAGGACTTTGCATCTTCATGTCAGGGCTGCCCACTGATGTCTATTGATCTGAGGACCAATGGAGGAATAATCTAGCCGAAGCAGAAGCGGTTGAGAAAGTACAGATCCACAGAGTAAACAAAACAGAAACAGCAGGATCCATCAACTGCATCTTTTTCTCCAGCACGTAGAACAGTAAGCAGCAAGGTAGTGACATCACTGAAAAAATAAATCGAACTGTAAGACTTTTCACTTTTTTGTTTTGAGGTACCTGGAATGTATTTAGCTTTGTTCAACTGGGATTTGTATAAGAAATAGTTACAAATAGTTGAAGTGTATCTCGACCCAAATACAAATGCAATATATTGCAGCTTACCAATCTTTATATTAGGTGGCCAATAGATTTAGTATTTTTTTTTCACTTTATTTTCACCTGATGATCCTACCAGTAGCAAACTTCCTGTCTTAGGCCCCTTTCACACGTGGCAGACTGTGGCTGCGATCCACTTGCTCAGCAGGGAATCTGTCTGCTGATCCCTGCTGAGCAGGCAGATGACAGGTCTGTGTCTGCTCCACTAATGCACAGCAAACATGGACAGAGCCTGCTCTCCTCTATGGGCAGTCGGATGTAAATGGACAGCCTGTCTGTTTACACCCAACTGCCATCCGATCCTCTGGACCCCTATCCGTCTCTTTTTGGCAGATCGGATTGGATGTAGGCAGATGTAAGGGACACATGTCCGTTTACACCCGCAGCTCCATAGAGGAGAATAGAGGTTCTGATCAGGTCCGTCTGAAAAAGGGACAGGTGGATCCAATCGGAATGTTTGTGTGAAAGGGGTCTTATGCAGGCCATAGATGGGGAGAAAACCGGCCGATTTTTCTTTAAAAAAATGAAAAATCAGTCGTTCAAGTGGCCGACGTTACCAGGAACGGTAAAAAAATCGGTCGATTTTCATCCTGTATACAGCCGGCAAAAAGTGTCCCTGCAGAGAGCTCCGCTATTTCTTTGACAGTTCTTTGACATTTATAGCGGTTGCAACAATGTATCTATTTGTATCCATTTCAGATACAGATGTTTTTATTCGGAAACAAATAGATACATTGTTGCTACCGCTATAAATGTCAAGGAACTGTCAAAGAAATAGCGGAGCTTTCTGCAGGGACACTTTTTGCCGGACTGGAATTCCTCTTCTTCTTCATCCTCTGCTTCTTCTTCCTCTTCTGCTTCCTCTTCTTCTTCCTCTTCTTCATCCTCTTCTTCTTCTTCCTCTTCTTCATCCTCTTTTTCTTCCTCTTCTTCATCCTCTTCTTCTTCATCCTCTTCTTCTTCCTCTTCTTCTTCTTCCTCTTTTTCATCCTCTTCTTCTTCTTCCTCTTCCTCTTCTTCATCCTCTTCTTCCTCTTCTTCTTCATCCTCTTCTTCTTCATCCTCTTCTTCTTCTTCTTCTTCTCCTTCTTCTACTTCTTCTTCTTCCTCTTCTTCATCCTCTTCTTCATCCTCTTCTTCTTCCTCTTCTTCTTCCTCTTCTTCATCCTCTTCTTCCTCTTCTTCTTCATCCCCTTCTTCTTCATCATCCTCTTCTTCTTCTTCCACTTCTTCTTCTTCTTCCTCTTCTTCATCCTCTTCTTCATCCTCTTCCTCTTCTTCATCCTCTTCTTCATCCTCTTCTTTATCCTCTTCTTTATCCTCTTCTTCTTCTTCCTCTTCTTCATCCTCTTCTTCCTCTTTTTCATCCTCTTCTTCATCCTCTTCTTCCTGTTCTTCTTCATCCTCTTCTTCATCATCCTCTTCTTCTCCTTCTTCTTCTTCCTCTTCCTCTTCTTCATCCTCTTCTTCATCCTCTTCTTCTTCTGCATCCTCTTCTTCATCCTCTTCTTCTTCCTCTTCTTCTTCTTCCTCTTCATCATCCTCTTCTTCCTCTTCTTCATCCTCTTCTTCTTCTTCTTCCTCTTCCTCATCCTCTTCTTCCTCTTCTTCTTCATCCTCTTCTTATTCATCCTCTTCTTCATCCTCTTCTTCTTCTGCATCCTCTTCTTCATCCTCTTCTTCTTCCTCTTCTTCTTCTTCCTCTTCATCATCCTCTTCTTCCTCTTCTTCACCCTCTTCTTCTTCCTCTTCCTCTTCCTCATCCTCTTCTTCCTCTTCTTCTTCCTCTTCTTCTTCCTCTTCCTCTTCTTCATCCTCTTCTTCCTCTTCTTCTTCTTCCTCTTCTTCTTTTTGTCTTCCTCTTGCAGGTCACTGCTCATGCGCAGATTTTTTTATCGGTAAAAAGATCGGCCGATTTGCCCATAATTGCTGCGAAAATCGGCCGATCTGCAAAATCGGTCGATTTTTTTCCAACTTTACCAATAAAAAAATCTGCCAAAATACCGAAAAACGGCCGAACAATTAGCCCACTAACGATCCGAAAATCGGCTGATTTTATTTTCGGCCGAAAAATCGGCCAATTTTCGACCCATCTATGGCCTGCATTAGGGTAGAAGAGCAACATTGGATGGCAGCATTGTCACCCTGTGGAGAAGGTAGTGTTAGATAAATTAGCAAATTTGATTGACTAATAATAAAACTGAACACCAGCTAACACTTACAGCAAGAGTTTTTTGTTAGAATGGTCCAGTCAAAGTCCAGACCTAAATCCAATTGAGAATCTGTGGCAAGACTTGAAAATTGCTGTTCCCAGACGCTCTCCATCCAATCTGACAGAGCTTGAGCTATTGTGCAAGGAAGAATGGGCAGAAATTTCACTCTCTAGGTGTGCAAAGCTGGTAGAGACATCCCCAAAGAGACTTGCAGCTGGAATTGCAGCAAAAGGGGGTCCTACAAAGTATTGACTCCGGGGGGCTGAATACAAATGCACGCCACACTTTTCACAGATTTATTTGTAAAACAATTTTGAAAGCCATTTCTCATTTTCCTTCCACTTCACAATTATGTGCCACTTTGTGTTGGTCGATCACATAAAATCCCAATCAAACACATTTACGTTTTTGGTTGTAACATGACAAAATGTGGAACATTTCAAGGGGTAGGAATACATCTTCAAGGCACTGTAACACATTACTGGCCCTACCAACAGGTGAAAATAAAGGAAATACAGCCTAAAGATTCAAAATCTTGAAGCCACCACATGTAAAGATTTGTAAGCTGCCTTTAGGGGTAGATACGCTTTAAATCTTTGGCGGTATATGCCACCTTTTTCCTGGAGTTCTGCTGGAGTCAAAAGTGCTCTAGGAACTCTTTTTCATGTATTAAATGTATACAGGTACTGCATTAGATCTTATACTCACCTGTTCTCAGTGAGATGTCGCTTATTAGATCACACAGTTGCTTGTCAAAATCTACTCAGCTCCAAGGGCGGACTGACTATTTGGAAACTCGAGCACTGCCCGAGGGCCTGGGGTCAGTAGGGGGCCCCATGAGATGCCCCTGGTACCTTTTTCATAGGCTTTTCTGAGTTTGGGCAAGGACACAGGGGCCCCATGATACCCTATTGCCCGGGGGCCCCATGAGTTGTCAGTCCGCCCCTGCTCAGCTCTCATTCATTTCTTCCTATGGAGAGTTAGCTCAGAATAAGAACTCATTCTCCAGAGCTCTATTTAGCAATAACTGAGAGTGCAGGGCACATGTGTGGGCTCCAACCTGGGATAATGGTGACAAGCAATTTAGTCAACAATTTAGTACAATTTAGTCTGCAATATCTCCTTAGATTGGGGGCCAGGACAGTATAAGCCCCGATGGGATAGAGGAGAAGGAGGACTATGATACAGCAGGTAAAAGTATTGAACACGTCAACATTTTTCTAGGTAAATATATTTCTAAGGGTGCTCTGGACATAAAAGTTTCCCCACATGTCAGTAACAACCCATTCAATCCATACATACAAAGAAACCAAAACAAATAAGTTCCTAAATTAAGTTCTGTGTAATAAAGTTGAATGACACATGGATAAAGTATTGAACAAGCTAACTGAAATGTATTTAATACTTTAGATCCTTTGTTGGTAATGACAGCTTCAAGATGCCTCCTGTATGGAGAAACTAGTTGCATGCATTGCTCAGGTGTGATTTTGGCCCATTCTTCCCCACAGTCTTCAAATCTTGGAGGTTCCATAGGCCTCTTCTGTGAACTCCGATCTTTAGTTCTTTCCATAGATGTTCTGTTGGATTCAAGCCAAGTGATTGGCTGGGCCATTCTAGCAGCTTTATTTTCTTTTTTTTTAAACCAGTTGAGAGTTTCCTTGGCTTTGTGTTTGGGATCATTGTCTTGTTGAAATGCCCACCCTTATTTCATGTTCATCATCCTGGTAGATGGCAGCAGATTTTTATCAAGAATGTCTTGACATACATTTGACATACATTTGACATACATTTTCTCATTCATCCTTCCTTCAGTGATATGAAGTTTGAGGTTTGCCAGTACCATGCCATGAATGCCAGTTTGCCATGGTGAAAAAATCCTCTACACCATGATGTTTCCACCTCCAAACTTCGCTGTTGGTATGGAGTTTTTGGGGTGATGTGCAGTGCCATTTGACCTCCAAACATGGTGTGTATTATGGCATTCAAAGAGTTCAACTTTGGTCTCATCCAGGGGCGGACTGACCATTTGGAAACTCGGGCACTGCCCGAGGGCCCGGGGTCAGTAGGGGGCCCCATGAGATGCCCCTGGTACCTTTTTCATAGGCTTTTTTGAGTGTGGGCAAGGACACATGGGCCCCATGATCCCCTATTTCCCAGGGGCCCCATGAGTTGACAGTCTGCCCCTGGTCTCAACTGACCAGACTATATTCTCCCAGTATTTCATAGGCTTGTCTAAATGTTGTGCAGAAAACTTTAAATGAGCTTCAACATGCTTTTTCTTCAGCAATGGAGTCTTGCATGGTGAGTGTGCATACAGGCCATGGTGGTTGAATGCATTACTTATTGTTTTCTTTGAACTATTTTACCTGCCAGTTCCAGGTCTTTCTGAAGCTCTGCACAAGTGGTCCTTGGACAATTCTTCTGATAATTATTTTCACTCCTCTAAGAAGTATTGCGAGGAGCACCTGGTCGTGGCTGGTTTATTGTGAAATGTTGTTCTTTCCACTTCCGGATTATGGTCCCAACAGTGCTCACTGGAACATTCAGAAGTTTAGAAATCCTTCTGTAACTAATGCCATCAGTATGTTTTGCAACAATAAGGTTGCGAAGATCTGGAGAGAGCTCTTTATTCATACCCATCATTCAGTTGAGACTGAACCAGCTGATATTAATTTGCACTGACAAGGGGCAGGATGGCTTTCTAATTACCGATAGATTTCAGCTGGTGTCTTGGCTTTCCATGCCTTTTTGCGCCTCCCTTTATTCATGTGTTCAATACTTTTTCCCTATGTTATTCCATTTTGTTACACATAACTTAATTTTTGAACGTATTTGTTTTGGTTTCTTTGTATGAATAGATTGCCAAAAGCACCTTTATAAATATATTTACCTAGCAAAATGGTGACGTGTTCAATACTTATTTTACCTGCTGTATATAACAACAGATACAAATATGGAGTTTGCCATAAATAATTTTGTCATAAAAATCTGAAATGGCTTACTGTCTATGGGTTAAAGTGACAGTAAACCCTCACCTTGTAACACAACCCATTCAAATGAAGGGATAAACATTTATGTATAGATATAAAAAAACAATAAAAGTTTTTTTTTCCTTTTTTAGTGATCACATAACCTCTGTTCCCAGCTGCATAAGAGCTGGGGGTGCAGAAAAGTGAGTTCCAGCCACTCTGTAAAAAAATAAGTCAGCAGCTACAAAAACTGTACAGTAGCTGCTGACTTTTAAAACACAGCCACTCACTTGTCCCTCGATCCCACGGTGTCCTCCCCACAGCCTGTTTCACTGGCCATCTGGTGTTACCGGCACCGGCATCTTCAGCGTGGGCACCCGGCTGTGACAGCTTGTGGCCGGGTGCCCACTGCGTATGTGCGAGAAGCGCTGTGCTTTCTGAATGGTCCCGTAGTCTTCAGGGAAATGTCACGTGTCCCAGAAGACTATGGGGAGGACAACGTCCACTTCTGATTGCCTAAGCGGTCGCAGGGGAAGTGGGAGCAGGTACCTGTCAATTTCAGGTACCTGTTCCCCCCTCCACAAAGGCGCCAATCCTTAATGGGGAGTGGGGGACCAGTCTTTAAGGTGGAACTTCCCCTTTTGGATGGCGCTCCGCTTTAAAGTGTTGCTAAACTCAGAACCCTGCATTCACTATATCTGGTCTCCCCGGACCCTGCATTCACTATATCTGGTCTCCCCGGACCCTGCATTCACTATATCTGGTCTCCCCGGACCCTGCATTCACTATATCTGGTCTCCCCGGACCCTGCATTCACTATATCTGGTCTCCCTGGACCCTGCATTCACTATATCTGGTCTCCCACAGTACACAGAACATGGAAGTGCAATTATTTTAGTAAATATAAAATGCTAAATGCCTTTTCTCATCAGCAGTATATAGCAGTCTTGTCACTTCTATCAGAGCACTGGTTAATCTTGTAGGAGTTTTCATTCTCCTCTGATTGTCCTGTGAGGCTGGATGACATCTAACCCTCTGTCTGGACATTGCTGATCACATGCACCCTCCCACAAAAAGAAAAACTCTCTAGCAATACACACCAAACTCTGCATGTGCAGAGTGTCTCCTAGGGCTCTGTACTATCAACAGATTGGGGACAGTAGAAGAAGGGGAGGATCTGAGAAGTCAGGATCAAACATCCTTTTTACACAATGCAGAGGATTAACCCCTTAGGTTCCACAGTGAATATAACAAGCATGCTTTACTGCATATACAGACTCTACTGTTGTGGGTTTAGTAACACATTAAAGTAAAAAAAATTGTGATCTGTATAATTGTCTTGGGCCAGTGACTTAAAAAGAACCATTGGAACAACTTGGCATCTAGCATTCCTAGTTTGTTCTTGCAGCGCTGATGGTGTGTCTGTTTTATTGCTACCTGAAGTAATAAGATTGTGAGTAGCATGTCACAAGTGTATTTCCAAGAAGCATGTCACAAGTCTATTGCCTAAAAAAAAGTTTAGATTGTCATAAGAATGCATAAAGCTCCAGACAGACAGATAGGGGCGCTGGTCAGGTGTCCACAAATGTTAAGCCCTATAGAATATTTCACATACCTAGATTGCAAGCTCCCAGGACCAGGGCCCTCCTATCCCTCTTGTATTGAACTGTATTCTTGCTGTATTGTCTCCCATTATATTGTAAAGCGCTGAGCAAACCGTTGGCGCTATATAAATCCTGTATAATAATAATAATAATAATAATAATAATAACATACAGCAGGTTCAGCTATAACAATCCAGGGAGTTCTACTACCTGAATTGTTTCTGCATGCAGACACTGCAACTGTGACACCTGCTGGCTGATAAAAAGAGCTGCATCCCAATTAAGTACTCAGTTCCTAAAATTGCAAGAAATGTAATTATTTATTTATTTCAGGTACTTATATAGCGCCATCAATTTACGCAGCGCTTTACATATATATTGTACATTCACATCAGTCCCTAACCCTCAATCTAAATTTAAGATTGTAAGCTCCCAGGATCAGGCCCTCCTTTCCCTCTTGTATTGAACTGTATTGTTGCTGTATTGTCTCCCGTTATATTGTAAAGCGCTGAGCAAACTGTTGGCGCTATATAAATCCTGTATAATAATAATAATAACTTATAAATTACAAATATCTTACACACATACAGTATACAGATATCTGCTGTTCTAAGCATACATGAATGATGAGACCCTTTTTCATTTAAAATATAATGTTATAATGCCCTAACTTAGCTGCTTTTCAACATTACAGCAGTACAGACCTAAAAAAATAACATGAAGAAGAGATCGTGTAAAGTTTTCTAAATTATAAGTCCCCTTTCACACGGGTGTTCCATATGCCTGTTTTTCATCTGTCCATTTATGGATGAAAAACGGACACCCATGTATTTCTATGGACTAGGGGATGTAAAGGAATGATCATCTGTTTAAGTCCGTTAATGTCTGCATCCGTTAACCACTTGCCTACCAGGCACTTATACTCCCTTCTTTACTAGGCCAATTTTCAGCTTTTAGCGCTGCCGCACTTTGATTGACAATTGCGCAGTCATGCAACATTGTACCCATATGAAATTTTGATCATTTTTTTCTCACAAATAGAGCTTTCTTTTGGTGGTATTTAATCGCCACTGGGCGCTTTACTTTTTGCGCTATAAATTAAAAAAATGCAAAAAATTTGAAAAAAAAAAAAGTTTCTTTGTTTCTATTATAACATTTTTCAAACAGGTATTTTTTCTCCTTCACTGATGTGCGTTGATGAGGCAGCACTGATGGGCACTGATAGGCGGCACTGATGGGCACTGATAGGCAGCACTAAAGGGCACTGATAGGCAGTACTAATGAGGTGGCACGGATAGGCGGCACTGATAGGCAGCACTAATGAGGTGTCACGGATAGGCGGCACTAATATGCAGCACTGATAGGCGGCACTGATAGGTGACACTGATTATGGGTACTGATAGATGGCACTGACTGGCATCACTGCTGGGCACTGACTGGCGGCACTGACTGGCACAACCGCTGGGCACTGACTGGTGGCACTGACTGGCAGCACTGCTGGGCTGCACCGGTGGGTGCCACTGGTGGGCAGCACTGGTGGGTGGGCACAGGTGGGTGGCACAGGTGGGCACAGGTGGGTGGCACTGGTGGGCACAGGTGGGTTGGCACAGGTGGGTGGCACTGCTGGGCACAGGTAGGTGGCACTTCTGGGCACAGGTGTGTGACACTGCAGAGTGGCACAGGTGGGTGCACTGCTGGGCACAGGTGGGTGCACTGCTGGGCACAGGTGGGCGGAGCTAGTGGGCGCACTGCTGGGCACAGGTGGGCGGAACTTGTGGGTGGCACTGCTGGGCACCGATCATCAGGGCACTGATCATCAGTGGCCCTGATGATCGGTGCCGATCCTCGCTCTGACAACTGCCGGTTCTCGGCAGTACTTTCCTCACGATCTGACAGCGTGAGGAAAGTGCAGCCAAGAACCGGCACTTGCATTTCCCTGTGATCAGCGTGTCATTGGACACCGCTGATCACGTGGTAAAAGGCCGGTATGATCGGCCTTTTACCACATCTCGTGATCAGCTGTGTCCGTAGGACACAGCGATCACGGAGATCGCCGGGTGCGCGCCCCCTGGGGCGCGCAGGAGAGCATGTTCTGGGGGGTCGTCATATGACATCCACCCAGAACTGGCCGGCCGCAGTGAAGCCGTCATTCGGCTATCTGCGGTCGGCAACTAGTTAACATCCGTTTTTTTGAACAGAAGAAAACCCTATGTTTCTTCCATTAACAAAAAATGGAACAGACGAAAAACGGATGTAATTAGATGAAAAATGGATGTAAAAGGGTGTAAACAGACAAACTGATGTAAACAGATGAAAAATTGATGTAAAAGTGTGTAAACAGACAAAAACTGATGTAAACGGACAAAAAACTGATGTAAACGGACATAAAACAGATGTAAACTGATGTAAACACGAAAAAAGGATGCAAACAGATGACATTTTGATGTAAAACTGAAGAAAAATGGATGTAAACTGATGAAAATCGAATGTAAACTGATGTAAATGTATGAAAATCGAATGTAAACTGATGAAAATCGAATGTAATCTGATGAAAAACTGATGCGAACTGATAAAAAACTGATGAAAAACTGATGTGAACTGATCCGTTTTTTTCTTGGAAAAAACGTGACTGAACTGATGAAAAAAACAGAACGCCCATGTGAAAGGCCCCTCAGGCCCCATTCACACTAGCAAATCGGTCAGCCAGCTGGTCAGTGCTCATAGCAGCTTTAGGCTGCTTTACTCTTTCGTATCTACATTAAGGATTTGCCACATGTATGTTTACTTTTATCTACTTATACGTTTAATAAATTTTGGATCATAACCTACAACACTATGGGCATTTCCTTCTGTCGCTCTTTGGTGAGCTTTTAACCCCCCAGAGCCCCTCCCCCCCGGTGACCATTTCCATATCCAGAAGAGGTTGCATCCATATCCTTAAAGGGGACCTCCAGACACAGTGCCACCTTGATGTTATCCATCCACCCTGGGCTGTTATCTCCAGTACCATCCTTAAGAGGGACTCCGGGCTGATCTTCATTGATTTATATATTGCGCATTATCTATGCGTATCTGGCGAGTGCGCATTTTAACTATTTGCTTGCCGCTCACATGGACTGTGGAATTACATCATATATGGATTAAGTTAAGTCACCTTGGGTCATATTATATAATTAATACATATATATACATATACCTCATGATATACATTAATTTTCCTTTTTGGACTTTTTACAATATTATCTGCATTTATTGAATTTTTTACTGTTTGGTTTTTAGCGCTGCACAACTTTTATACATATTTTATCTGTAGGTTTGTGGTTTCCTTTTAGTGTACAGCTGCTTTTACCATTATAAGCGCTCGCTGATATTCTTTACATCCTGATGTTAATAAGGATTGCAATATGCACAGAGAAGCCATATATTTGCACTGTCTGTGTTGGCAAGGCCCAATCGGACACCAGCTACCTGGTGCATGCTCTGTTTTTAAGTGACAGGCAGGTGCACAGCTTTGACTGATTACATTGCCCCCCTCATGTATTGAAGAAGAATAAAGCAGTGACACAGTGTCTTGCGCTGCTGTGCTGTGACATGCGGTGCCATCCAGTGCAGGGCAGAAAAATGCTGCATTGTTCTGCACCACACACCATGTCAGCATTGTGGTGTGAATGGGTCACGTGTCCTAGCAGTAACCTGTGTTTATCCAGTGCAAAACAAGCCCTTAATGTGTGCATTAAATGCACTTTGCCACATTTCACAAGCGTGAATGGGCCTTGGGGTTCTTCATTTGCCTGAAAATTCATTAATAAATGAGAGATTTTTGCAAGATTTTGCTATTCAATGGGGAAGCCAAAATGGGCTTTAAGGGTGCAATTTGTCTTCAATGGCTCCTGAAGATCATGAAAGCCCATTTTAAGGAATTCTTTTATTTTGTACAATAATAGAGAAACCTCAACGCAATCATCATATAAACATGCAAACTATGACAAAACGAGTGCACGAGATTCTGAGTGAACCAGCTTTAGTAAATAATCTTGTATGTGTAACTATTACTGCTGCTCACACTTTGTGTGTTCCCACAATAAAGAAATGTATAATATAAGTGACTAATTGCAGTATAATTACTACCAGTGATAATTATAAAGTACTGGCATTTAGTTAGTATGGACATGGGATGAGTAATATTGCATTTGGATAGCAGTGATGTCGTTCTAGGACAAAGGCTTGTGGGAGAGAAAGTACACCTCTAATGCAGGCCATAGATGGGTCGAAAATCGGCTGATTTTGCGGCCGAAAAAAAAATCGGCTGATTTTCGCACTGTTAATGGGTTAATTGGTCGGCCATTTTTCTGGATTTTGGCACATTTTTTTGATCGGTAAAGTTGGAAAAAAAATTGGCCGATTTTGACGATCGGCCGATTTTCGTGGCAATGATGGGCAAATCGGTTGATCTTTTTACCAATAAAAAATCTGTGCATGAGCTGTGACCTGCAAGAAAAAGAAGAAGAAGAAAAAGAAGAAGAAGAAAAAGAAGAAGAGGAAAAAGAAGAAGAAGAAAAAGAAGAAGAAAAAGAAGAATTCCTGTCCGCTATTATATTTGACATGAAAAAGTATTGCGGTTGCAACAATGTATCTATTTGTATCCGAATAAAAACATCTGTATCCGAAATAGATACAAATAGATACAATGTTGTAATCGCTATACTTTTTAATGTCAAATATAATAGCGAAGCTCTCTACAGGGCACAGAAGTAATTAAATGCCGGCCGTAGACGGGATGAAAATCGGATGATTTTTTTTACCGTTGGTGGTAACATCGGCCTTTTGAACGACAGATTTTTCGTTTTTTTGTTAAAAAAAACCCTCCAGTTTTCGACCCATCTATGGATGGCCTGCATAAAGGTTCCAACATTTTCCTGTTAATCTAATTCAGCTGGTGTACTGATCCACAGGTGAAGAGAAAGTTGGCCTCCTGGAACGTGTCTATTATCAGTCACCGCTTACTCCAAGGAGAGGTGGTCACAAATTGCAACAATCGTTTCATTGGGATAGTCCCAGAAGCTCGAATGACCGTTCTAGAGATACAGTTGCAAGAAAAAGTATGTGAACCCATTGGGATTACGTGGAGTTTTGCATGAATTGGGCATAAAATGTGCTCTGAACGTCATCTAAGTCACAACAATAGAAGAACACAGTCTGCTGAACATAATACTACACAAACATTAGATGTTGCCATGGTTTAATTGCACATAACATGTAAACATTCACAGTGCAGGGAGGAAAAAGTATGAGGCCCTAGCTCAGTGATGGCGAACCCGTGGCACGTGTGCCACAGCCGGCACGCCGAGCCTTATCTGTGGACACGCCAGGAGAATACCGTATTTTTCGCTCCATAAGACGCACTTGTTTTCCCCCAAAAAGGGGGGAAAATGTCAGTGCGTCTTATGGAGCGAATATAGAGCGGCCGGTCGCTCAGCTCTGCAGTGGGACCGTACCTGTCCCTCTATCCAGCGGCGCGCTGTCTTCCCGGCTTCTGTAGTGTGCGTGACAGCCGGGTCCCAAGTGCGCATGCGCAAGAAGCAGTGCTCTTTGTGAATGGTAAGGCGGTACCTGGGACACATGACAGATCCCAGAAGCCGCCGGACCAATCACAAAGCGCAGCGCTTCTCGCGCACTGGGCATCCGGCTGTCCGACGAGCGCCCACACTACAGAAGCCGGGAAGACAGCGTGCGGCTGGATAAAGGAACAGGTAAGATAAAAAAAAACTCTGCGGAATTAAGAGCGGGTACTTGTCAAATTCAGGTACCTGCTCCCCCTCCTTCCCCAAAGGTCAGCAGTCATCTGTACTGTCCGCAGTCTCTGGTCATCCCTGTGCTTTCCGCAGTCTCTGGTCATCTCCTGTACTGTCCGCAGTCTCTGGTCATCCCTGTACTGTGTCTGCAGTCTCTGGTCATCCCTGTACTGTGTCCGCAGTCTCTGGTCATCCCTGTACTGTGTCCGCAGTCTCTGGTCATCCCTGTACTGTGTCCGCAGTCTCTGGTCATCCCTGTACTGTGTCCGCAGTCTCTGGTCATCCCTGTACTGTGTCCGCAGTCTCTGGTCATCCCTGTACCGTGTCCGCAGTCTCTGGTCATCCCCTGTACCGTGTCCGCAGTCTCTGGTCATCCCCTGTACCGTGTCTGCAGTCTCTGGTCATCCCTGTACTGTGTCTGCAGTCTCTGGTCATCCCTGCACCGTGTCCGCAGTCTCTGGTCATCTCCTGTACCGTGTCCGCAGTCTCTGGTCATCTCCTGTACCGTGTCCGCAGTCTCTGGTCATCCCTGTACCGTGTCCGCAGTCTCTGGTCATCCCTGTACTGTGTCTGCAGTCTCTGGTCATCCCTGTACCGTGTCCGCAGTCTCTGGTCATCTCCTGTACCGTGTCCGCAGTCTCTGGTCATCTCCTGTACCGTGTCCGCAGTCTCTGGTCATCCCTGTACCGTGTCCGCAGTCTCTGGTCATCCCTGTACCGTGTCCGCAGTCTCTGGTCATCCCTGTACCGTGTCCGCAGTCTCTGGTCATCCCTGTACCGTGTCCGCAGTCTCTGGTCATCCCTGTACCGTGTCCGCAGTCTCTGGTCATCCCTGTACCGTGTCCGCAGTCTCTGGTCATCCCTGTACCGTGTCTGCAGTCTCTGGTCATCCCTGTACCGTGTCCGCAGTCTCTGGTCATCCCTGTACCGTGTCCGCAGTCTCTGGTCATCCCTGTACTGTCCGCAGTCTCTGGTCATCCCTGTACTGTCCGCAGTCTCTGGTCATCTCCTGTACTGTGTCCGCAGTCTCTGGTCATCCCTGTACTGTGTCCGCAGTCTCTGGTCATCCCTGTACTGTGTCCACAGTCTCTGGTCATCCCTGTACTGTGTCCGCAGTCTCTGGTCATCCCTGTACTGTGTCCGCAGTCTCTGGTCATCCCTGTACCGTGTCCGCAGTCTCTGGTCATCCCTGTACTGTCCGCAGTCTCTGGTCATCCCTGTACTGTGTCCGCAGTCTCTGGTCATCCCTGTACTGTGTCCGCAGTCTCTGGTCATCCCTGTACTGTTAATTAGTTTGCACTACTGTACGAGTTGTTTTTTCTAAATCAAAAGCTCGATATTCAGGTTTCATTGCAGTGTTGGCACTTTGAAAGAAATAAGTTGGTTTTGGGTTGCAGTTTGGGCACTCGGGCTCAAAAAGGTTCGCCATCACTGCCCTAGCTTAATGACTTCTCCCAGAGCTAATTGGAGCCAGGAGTGAGCCAACCTTGACTCCAATCAGTGTGATGATATTGGATGTGTTGCTGACAGCTGTCCTGCCCTTAAAAAACACACACCTGTTTTGGGTTTACTGGTTTCAAGAAGCACTGTCTGATGTGAACCATGCCTCGCAGAAAAGAGCTCTCAGAAGACCTACGAATTGTTGACTTGCATGAAGCTGGAAAGGGTTGCAAAAGTATCTCCAAAAGCCTTGATGTGCATGTGTCCACAGTAAGACAGACTGTCTACAAATGGAGAAAGTTTAGCACTGTTGCTACTCTCCCTAGGTGTGGTCGTCCTGTAAAAATGACTGCAAGAGCACAGCGCAGAATGCTGCATGAGGTAAAGAATAATCCCAGAGTGTCAGCTAAAGACCTACAGAAATCTCTGGCACATGCTAACATTTTTGTTGACACATCTACAATAAGGAAAACATTAAACAAGAATGGAGTACATAAGAGGACACCACGGAGGAAGCCATTGCTGTCCAAAAAGAATATTGCAGCACGTTTGAAGTTTGCAAAAGAGCACCTGGATGTTCCACAGCACTACTGGCAAAATATACTGTGGACAGATGAAACCAAGATTGAGTTGTTTGGGAAGAACACACAACACTATGTGTGGAGAAAAAAAGGCACAGCACACCAACATCAAAACCTCATCCCCACTGTAAAACATGGCGGAGGGAGCATCATGGTTTGGGGCTGCTTTGCTGCCTCAGGGCCTGGATGGATTGTTGTCATTGATGGGAAAATGAATTCCAGAGTTTATCAAGACATTTTGCAGGAAACCTCTCTGCCAACTGAAGCTCCGCAGAGGATGGGTGATGCAACAAGACAATGACCCAAAGCATACAAGTAATTCAACAAAACAATGGCTGCAACAGCACAGAATACGCCTTCTGGAGTGGTCCAGTCAGAGTCCTGACCTCAACCCGATTGAAATGCTGTGGCATGACCTTAAGAGAGCGATTCACACCAGACATCCCAAGAATATTCCTACACTGAAACAGTTTTGTGAAGAGGAGTGGTCCAAAATTACTCTAGATCATTGTGCAGGTCTAATCTGCAACTACAGGAAACGTTTGGTTGAGGTTATTGCTGCCAAAGG